>NW_017673557.1:126860-127406 GCF_001879085.1 Nicotiana attenuata
TTGTGGTGTAGTTTGGTGATGGGTCCAGTTTTTTGGCCGAAAATTTGGGAGTTTTTTTGTACAATTTTGAGGCATTTTATGCCTAACCTAGGTTGTGCCGGTGTTGTAATTGGTGTATGGTGGTGTTGTATTTAACGTGAATCATTTGAGGAAGTAAGTGTGGGGTGGTGTATGCCGGAAATTGCAAGCAAATTGTGGGGCCTTTGTGGAGGTTGTTATCCTTGAACACCTTAGTAGTGGGAATGGGCACTTTGTATGAATGAAATAAATGGGGGCAAGTGTATGGTGCCATTGGGTGGTGAAGTCTGAGTACCCATCCAACTGGCACAGGAAGGATATATTTGATGGTTCTTCTGAATTCTTTGCAGGTCCTATGGCTCCTAAAAGGCAAAGGAGATCGGCAGGCGCATCCCAACGGCCTACATATGATGAATCCAGGTTCCAATCAGAACTAGCGGAGGACGACTTTCATGCCAAGGCTACGAAGAACTTCATCCATGAGATCTCGCTTGACCGGGCAGCCCTCCGCGTAGAAAAGGCAGAGAT
>NW_017673557.1:127756-129679 GCF_001879085.1 Nicotiana attenuata
TGTAGGGGTAGTAGGGAGTTAAGCGAAAAAAGGGGAATCAAGAATGAATTGTTGATTGGTGCACAGGACATTGAAAAAAAAATGAGACAAAGAAACAAAATAAGAAAAAAAAAAAAAGAGAAGCCAGTTGCATCTAAAGAAAAGTGGGGGTCACACGTGAAACAAAAATGTGGAAGAACGATTGGGTTGAGCATGGAAATTGAAAAAAAAAGGGAAGTGTGTATTAAAAATGCTTAGGGAGGTTAGTCACTATATCCAAATATATCCTACCCGTCCATTAGCCTACTTTACAACCAAATAAAGACCTCTTGATCTTTGACTGAACAGCTCGATTAGTAGAGTATTACACTAGGGGCAAGCTTATGGTGTATCTGTGTGGCATGTGAATGCTCTTTGCTGAGAGTGAGTGAATTCTTTCTATCCTTGGTTCCTTATTGTTTGAATTTTATGTGTGGGGAACTTCTCTTAGACTTGTGATGTGAGGGCATGTGACTCGGGAAGAAAAAGTAAATCTTCACTTCTGTTAGAGTAACTAGAGCGAGCACGAGTGTGTCATGGCATGAGAGTCTGCATCTGAGGTATGATTGTTGCATTGCTTAGGTTGGTCCTTCGTAATGGCGAGTGTGGCATAAATTGGGGTAATGTATCAAACGGTTAGGCCTAGAAGTGTGGTTCAGCTTGCTCGAGGACGAGCAAAGGTTTAAGTGTGGGGTGTTGATAATAGGTGAATTTAACTATAATCACGCCTTAAATAACCACCTTATTGTATAGTTTTGATGATAAAAGTGATAACAAAATGCTCTTATTAGTGCTTTTCATGATTTGCAGGTGATATATGACCAGGGAAGGCTAGGGAGTACTTTTGGAGTCAAAAATGAAGAAAAAGAGGCCAATTGTGAAATTCCCCAAGTAAACCACGCAAAACAGGCCTGAAGATTCAGAGAACTGGGTTGACCGCGGTTCCACCGCGACCGCGGTAGAACCGCGGTGGAAGAGAGATGCGGATAAATTGAGATTCAGAGAAGGCATTTGGCCGCGGTTTGACCGCGACCGCGACAGAACCGCGGCGGAAGCAGAAAACTTCAGGGACTAAAGTGTAAAACACGGGATTTTTAGACCTAAACCCTATTTTAAATACAAGACTTCGCCCAAGAGAGGCATGTATTGAATTTTAGAGTATCTTGGCAAGAAAAACAATTGTGAGAGATCACCCAAAACATCTTTCTTCTTTTCTTTGATTTTTATTGCTAGTTATGATGAATTCTATCTTAGTTTGTTTTCCCATAGCCATGAGTAGCTAAATCCTTTGTCTAAGGCTTTGATAGAACCTATTGGGGGATGGACATCTTGTTTATGTGAATACAAATTGCTAGTTTCAATCTCTATTTGTTCAACTTTGTGCTTGTTGTAGTTAATTGACAGGATCCTCAATTAGCTGTGCCTATTTAGTGTGCATAACTTGGAAAAGAGTGCATATTTAGGTTATTGTTGAACAAAACCACTCTCAAAGTATAAGATGAATCTATAATTGCGGGTTTAAAGGCGGGATTAGGGATAACGAAGCCTTGGGTGTAATCTAAAGTGAATTGTGCTAAATAAAGTAAGCTAGTGTATCCCGGGAGAGTGCAATTAGTATATTACTGTGATTACTCGGGAGAGATTTACAGTAAGATGAGCGTTCATGATTAATAGAGATGTGTTGGTAAATTTGTATGAGCATAAACAGAAGGGATTCTTTTAATAAGGGAAATTATTGCCTTAGCTTCTTCTCATCATTGTTTACAACCTTAGCATTTTAATTTACAGCTGTTTAATTTACTTGCAATCGTAGTTAGTAAAGCGACCTTCAACTGTGATTCAAACATCTGGGAAACTGGTTCTGAAGAGTTTAGTGGGTCTAAAGATAGTGATTTATAGGTTAAC
>NW_017673558.1:0-8337 GCF_001879085.1 Nicotiana attenuata
GTTGGTTATGACTTTTAGTATTGTAGTTTTACATACTATTATGAATAGCTAATTTGTTATCTAGAGTTTTGATAGAACCTTTTGTAGGATAAATTCTTGTTATGTTTTTATATAATTGAGCCATAGCTTTTCTCTATTCGTTCAACTACGTTTATATTCTGGTTGATTGAAGAGCTCTCAATTAGCTGTGCCTATTTAGTATGCATAACTCGGGAGAGAGTGCATATTTAGGTAATTGTTGAACAACACCACTCCCAAAGTATATGAGGGATCAATAACCGAGGGTTTAAAGGTGGGATTAGGGATAACGAAGCCTTGGGTGCGATCTGAAGTGAGCTGTATTAAAAGCCAGCTAGCGTAGCTCGGGAGAGTGCGTCTAGTAAATTGTCGTAATTACTCGGGAGAGATTTACGGTAATAAGAGTGCTCATGATCGGTAGAGAATACTTAGGCGAAATTATAGAAGACATAGCGGAAAGGATTCCGACAATAGGGGAAATCATAACTCTAGACCTCCTTAATCTTTTCTCTAACCCTCAGTATCGTTAGTTGTTAATTTACTATTTTAATTTGTTAGTTAATTAGTTAAACACAAGAATCTTAATATCTATAAGTTAGGAATTGTTCAAGCTTGTCTTCTTGGTGATAGTGAACAGCTGTAGCTAAACCTTAGTTCTCTGTGGGATTCGACTCCGGACTTGTAAACCGGATTATATTTGCAACGACCGCATTGTCCTTTTTATAAGGCATAGTTGGGCGTGATCATAGTTCATGAGCTTAACCATACCTATTTTTCCTACTTAATATTCTTTAATCTAGAATTAATTATCCTTGATTAGGATGTATCCCCTATTTTCTTATTAATTCGTTTTAAGAAAAGGTTTAAGACTTTTTTTGGTAAAACAACCTTGTTGTCCTTACCCCTCAGAATTTCCGTAAACACAAATGACATAGCAATATACTATGCAAGAAAATAGAAAAATGGATGAAGTAGAAGGGGGATAACCAAGGGGTATCAAAGAAAATGGAGGAATATTGAATTACTGCGGCACGGACAATAGGGGCGGAGGAATCACCATTCAAATTCACTTCAGCAAACGAGGGCCCGCCATTCGCTGGTGGTAGAGTTGGGACCGAAGCCATGTTCCTTTGTTCTACGATTTTTTAGTTAACTGCTTGTGAATTTTCAGATGAGTTCTTATCTGTGTATTTCGATTGTCTTGACTGTTAAAAAAAGGGAACTGAATTAGCTAGAGAGGGAATTTTGAAAATCTGTCTTGAGTTATAAATGCCGCTTCCGGAGGCGGACGTCAACTGATGGTAGTTATTTGTTAGAGTAGTTTATTTAAATAGTGGAGTAATAGTCACACTTTGGCCCAAAAGAGTTTTAAGTAGAACTTACAATTATTACAGTTTAGCCCCAATGGATTTTTATTCCTTACTGATTAGTCCATGGCGAGTAGGGATGTGCATATATCAGGTAAATCGATAACCCGAACCGACAAAAGTAAATTTGATTATCGGTATCGGGTTATTGAGTTAATGGTTCCATAACAGTTTAGTGTTATTTGACTATTGGATTATCGGTTCCGATCACGGTTTGCCCAATTTTATTAACGGTTTAACTGATAATTCAATAGACCTTATCAAAATTATAATTTTAACCTAAGGTATATAAAGTCACCTTAGTACTATGTTTGGACTTCTTAATTTGTAAGGTGTAATTGCTGCTTACTATTTTGTGTTGTTTTTATTGTGTTTGGACAACTGGACTTGAGAAAATCTTTTAATTCCTGATATGAAAGCAACTTTTGTAATATGATCCTCCAATATTATCAATCAAATTCTGCTAATTGATCCTCCTAATGGATCCTCCCGAATATCCTGGAGAACGCGTGCCACTTTTTCAGAATATATTGTTGCTCTTGCTATAGTTGTTGGATCAGTACATTTCACGGTATCAATATGTTTGATGTTTCTCTCTTAAACAATAAAACATTGTTACGTTTAATGAGAAATTAATAATGAGTTCTTCAGTCATGGTGTGTCGACCCAAAGGGGTCATCACTTGTTTTAAATTAAATTCTATGACTCCGAGGCCTTGAAAATCTCATTTAGAGTCGCCTCGATTTGTGTGCGCAGTCCGGGCGCGTAGCCGGAAAGCTTAAATATGAAATTCTCTGAAAAATACTAAGTTTTGATGTTAAAATGAATAAATTTGACCTTGGTCAACGTTTTGGGTAAACGGACCCGGACACGTGATTTGACGGTCCCGGAGGGTCCATAGGAAAATATGGGACTTGGGCGTATGCCCGGAATCGAATTCCGAGGTCCCAAGCCCGAGAAATGAATTTTTTAGTAAAATTGTTTTCTGACATTTCTTTAAGGAAATTTGAAATGAAAATTGATTAGAACGTGTTGGTATCGGGCCCGTATTTTGGTTCCGGCACCCGGTACAGGTCTTATATATGGTTTAAGTCATTCCTGTGAAATTTGGTTGAAAACGGACGTCGTTTGACGTGATTCGGACCTAAATTGGAGAATTTGATATTTTATGAAGTTTGAAAGAATTCTTGGATTTTGAGGTTTAATTCGATGTTTATGATGTTACTTTGGCGATTTGATCGCACGAATAAGTCCGTAGGATATTTTTGAGGTTGTGTGTATATTTAGTTTGGAGCCCCGAGGGCTCGGGTGAGTTTTGGATAGGCCACGGGTGCATTTTTGAACTTTGAAAAAAATCTGGTATCTCTGATCTGCAGTCTTCGCATTTGCAAAGCAGGTCTCGCAAATGCGAGCTCGCAAATGCGAGCCTGGCATCGCAAATGCGAGAAGAGGGATTTTGCAGCCTGTTCGCAAATGCGACCAAGTGGTCCGCAAATGCGAAAAGGGCCTGTCGCAAATGCGACATTGTTGATCGCAAATGCGAAGCCCTGGATTTTGTAAAGAATTCGCAAATGCGAACATCACTTCGCAATTCCCACATCTCAGAGGACGGGGTTCACAATTGCGAACCCCCGTTCGCATTTCCCATATCAGAGGCCTGCAATTTTTACACTTAACCGATTTTGAACTTTATTTTTCATATTTTCTCAAACCCAAACACACTTAGGCGATTTTTCAAGAACAAGTCTTCTTCCAAATCAATTGTAAGTTAGTTTTTACTCATTTCTTTCAATCATTAACATCTTTTAACATGATTTCAACCAAAAATTAAAGATTTTCATTGTGAAAATTGGGTGTTTTGGGTAGAACTTAGATTTTTAAAAAATTGGGGATTTGGACCTCAATTTGAGGTCCGATTTCAAAAAAAATTATATATTTGAGTTCGTGGGGGAATGGGTAATCGGGTTTTGTTTCGAACCTCGGGTTTTGACCACGCGGGCCCGGGGGCGATTTTTGACTTTTTGGGTAAAACTTTGGAAAACTCATTTTCATGCATTAGGGTTGATTCATTTAGCGTTTATTGATGTACTTAAGTAATTTGTGATTAGATACGAGCGAATTGGCGGTGGAATCAAGGGGTAAAGCTATAATTGAGGCTTGAGTTGTGTTCAAGGCATCGAGGTAAGTGTTTGGTCTAACCCTAGCTTGAGGGATTAGGAGTTGAGTCTTATTTGCTATTTGCTTCTTGTTGAGTATGACGTATAGGCATGGTGACGAGTATCTATACGTTGGTGTCGAGCATGACCGTGAGTCTTAAATTGATAGTTGTTGTGTTCTTAAATGACACTTCGGATGGTTTAAATTGATGACTCTTGATTTTGAGTAGAGATTTAGTTTATTCTCGTGGACTTTATTTATGCTTGAGTACTGGTATTAATCGATCTGAGCAAGAGTTGAGCTAGGATTTGATTATAGTTGATTCTCCCTTGCCGGGATGGTTGTTTTGATATTGTTGTTCCCTTGCCGGGAAATTTTTATTATATTGCTTTTGTTGTCGTTGACGGAATTTTGTTGTGACAAGTTATTGATTGAAATGGGAGCGGGTGGTACGCCTACCACAAGTTATTGATTGAAATGGGAGCGGGTGGTACGCCTACCACAAGATATTGATGAAATGGGAGCGGGTGGTACGCCTACCATGAGTTATGATGAAATGGGAACGGGTGGTACGCCTACCACTAGATTTGATGAAATGAGAGCGGGTGGTACGCCTACCACGGAAATATTGAGAAATGGGATCGGGTTGCACGCCTGCAACGAGATGTGTACTGACAGTGAAATCTGCTTTTATTTCCCTTATCCGTGTTAGAGTTAAATTATTGGCGTTTCCTATTATTCTCTTGAAATTCTGTATTATCTGCTATCCCCGAAGCATGTTCCCCTCCCATTTAAAATGTTTATTCTTGTTATTTTCCCGCTGTGTATATATATATATAAAACTGCACAGGTTTATGTGGTAGTCCTGTCTAGCCTCGTCACTACTTCGTCGGGGTTAGGCTAGGCACTTACTAGCACATGGGGTCGGTTGTGCAGATACTACACTCTGTGCTCTTTTGCACAGATCCAAGTACCGGACAGCAGCAGTAGCTCGGGAGCCAGCCTTCAGTCCACCGAGACTCCGAGGTAGCCTTGCACGTGTCCGCAGGCCCGGCGTCTCCTCTATCTTATATTTCATTCTGTTATCTCATGTTTTCGAGACAAACAGCGTTATATTTCTTTCAAACGATTGTATTTAGTACTCTTAGTAGTCCGTGGATGTCGTGACACCAGTTCTTGGGTAGAGGCACATGTCGATTTCTGCATTTTGTTCAGCTTATTTAATTTAAGTCTTCCGCTTTAATTTCATATTCCGCTGTTATTTAAATATTTATCGCTTGTTGTTATGAATGATAAAAAGGTATTAAAAATAAAGGAGTTAGGAGTTTATGATTTGTGGCTTGCCTAGTTTCTACGAGTAGGCGCCATCACGACCCCGAGGGTGGGAAATCCGGGTCGTGACAAGTTGGTATCAGAGCTCTAGGTTATATAGGTCTCACAATTCATGAACAAGCTCAGTAGAGTCTGAGGGATCGGTACGGAGACGTCTGTATTTATCCCCTAGAGGCTACAGAGTTAGGAAAAGTTTCACATTTGTTCTTTCTTGTCGTGCGGTTTGGTTTCTCAATGCTAATTGAAATTCTACTATGTTCTTTCGCAGATGGCGAGAACACGCGCTTCCTCATCTACCGATCAGCAGTCCGAGCCCCCAGCAGCTCCCACGAGGGGCGGAGGGCGAGGCCGAGGCTGTGCTAGAGGCCGAGGTAGGGGCAGAGCTCAGCCCAGGGCAGCAGCACCCGTAGCAGAGCCTCAGGTCGATTTTGATGACGAGGTTCCAGCCCCAGCAGTTCCGGTGGGACCAGCTCAGGTCCTAGAGGGGTTTATTGTCACCCCAGTTCTTCAGTATGCTCTGGTCCGTCTAGTGGGCCTTATGGAGAGTGTCACCAGAGCAGGTTTACTTCCTGTAGCACCAGCCATCTCTCAGGCTGGAGGAGGAGCCCAGACTCCTGCTACTCGCACTTCGGAGCAGGTAGCTCCCCAGACTCAGATTCCAGCAGTTCATCCAGTTGGAGCAGCTCAGTCGGGCATGGTAGCCCAGGACGGTGATGGAGCAGCTATGTCTGCTGATGCTTTGTGGAGATTGGACAGGTTCACCAAGCTCTTCACTACTACCTTCAGCGGTGCATCTACTGAGGATCCCCAGGATTATCTGGACAGCTGCCACGAGGTTCTTCGGAACATGGGTATTGTTGAGACCAATTGGGTTGATTTCGCTACATTTCGCTTGTCTGGATCCGCCAAGACTTGGTGGAGGGATTATTTCTTAGCTAGACCAGTAGGATCGCCAGCCTTGACCTGGGAGCAGTTCACGCAGCTATTTCTGGAGAAGTTTCTCCCAATTACACAGCGAGAGGCCTATCGGAGGCAGTTCGAGTGTCTCCAGCAGGGATCCATGACAGTCACCCAGTACGAGACCAGGTTCATTGATTTGGGTCGCCATGCTCTTATTATACTTCCCACAGAGAGGGAGAGAGTGAGACGGTTTATTGATGGACTCATCCAGCCGATTCGTCTCCAGATGGCCAGAGAGGCTGGGAGTGAGATATCTTTCCAGGAGGCGACCAATGTGGCCCGGAGGATTGAGATGGTATTGTCACAGGGGAGTGGTCATAGGGCAGACAAGAGGCCCCGTCAGTCAGGCAAGTTCAGTGGTGCCTCGTGTGGAGGTAGAGATTCGTATCATAGGGGTCATCCTCCTAGGCCCTTTCAGTTGGCTCTTCAGGTTTCTCACGGTGCTTCTGGTAGCCGTGGTCCTCAGACGCAGTATTCCGATCAGCAGTCCTTCAGTGCACCACCAGCACCTATTAGTGCACCACCGCTTCAGAGTTTCCAGGGTCGTCAGCCCCAGCAGCCGAGGGCTTGTTTTACTTGTGGCGACACGAGGCACATTGCTAGGTATTGCCCTCGCACACCAGGTGGCTCTCAGCATCAGAGTTCTCGTGCCATGGTACAGGCACCAGGTGTTCCACAGCCCGCCCAGCCAGCTAGAGGTGGGGGTAGAGGTGCTAGAGGTGGAGGTGGAGGTCCTAGAGGTGGAGCTCAGACCGCCAGAGGTAGAGGCCATCCAGCAGCAGGCCGTCCCAGAGAGGTAGATCAGAGTGGTGGGGCCCAGCCCCAATGTTATGCTCTTTAGGCCAGGCCCGAGGCTGAGGCTTCAGATGCAGTTATTACAGGTACGGTTCAGGTTTGTGATAGAGATGCTTCAGTGTTATTTGATCCGGGGTCTACGTATTCGTATGTGTTATCTTATTTTGCCCCGTACTTGGTCATGCCTAGTGATGCATTGGGTGTTCCTGTTTATGTGTCTACACCGGTGGGTGACTCTATTGTGGTCGATTTCGTTCTTGTGTTGTAGTGATTAAGGGTCTTGAGACTCGTGTAGATTTGTTGCTTTTAGACATGGTTGACTTTGATATTATATTGGGGATGGACTGGTTATCACCTTACCACGCTATCTTGGACTGTCATGCCAAGACTGTGATCTTAGCTTTACCGGGTATGCCTCGTTTAGAGTGGAGAGGGACTCCTGGTCATTCTACCCGCAGTGTTTTATCGTATGTGAAGGCTCGGCGTATGGTCCAGAAGGGGTGTTTGGCCTATTTAGTCTATGTTCGTGATTCTAGTGCTGAGGTTCCCTCTATTGATTCTGTGCCCGTTGTTTGTGAGTTCCCTGATGTTTTTCCTTCATACCTGCCGGGTATGCCACCCGACAGGGATATTGACTTCTGCATTGATCTGGTTCCGGGCACTCAGCCCATTTCTATCCCGCCATATCATATGGCCCCGCCGGAGTTGAAGGACTTAAAGGAACAGTTGCAGGATTTGCTTGAGAAGGGTTTCATTAGACCCAGTGTTTCACCTTGGGGTGCGCCGGTGTTATTTGTTAAGAAGAAGGATGGGTCAATGAGAATGTGTATTGATTACCGACAATTGAACAAGGTTATAGTCAAGAATAAGTATCCGCTGCCGAGGATTGATGATTTGTTCGACCAGCTTCAGGGTGCCAGGGTATTTTCCAAGATTGACTTGCGATCTGGCTACCATCAGTTGAGGATTAGGGCATCCGATGTCCCTAAGACAGCTTTCCACACTCGGTACGGGCCTTATGAGTTCTTGGTTATGTCATTCGGGTTGACAAATGCCCCAGCAGCTTTTATGGACTTGATGAACCGAGTGTTCGGGCCTTATTTAGACTCGTTAGTGATAGTCTTCATTTATGATATATTGATATATTCCCGCAGCCAGGAGGAGCACGAGCAGCACCTTAGAGTGGTTCTTCAGACTCTGAGGGATAGTCGGTTATATGATAAGTTCTCGAAGTGTGAATTCTGGTTGAGTTCAGTTGTATTTCTGGGCCATGTCGTATCAGCAGAGGGTATTCAGGTGGACCCAAAGAAGATTGAGGCAGTCAAGAACTGGCCTAGACCAGCATCAGCTACAGAGATTTGGAGTTTCTTGGGATTGGCAGGCTACTATCGGCGGTTCGTGGAGGGGTTTTCATCTATTGCAGCCCCGATGACCAGATTGACCCAGAAGGGTGCCCAGTTCAGATGGTCGGATGAGTGTGAGGCGAGCTTTCAGAAGCTCAAGACAGCTCTGACTATGGCACCAGTGTTGGTTTTGCCCACAGGTTCAGGGCCTTATACAGTCTATTGTGATGCTTCCCGTGTTAGGCTTGGAGCAGTGTTGATGCAGGATGGCAAAGTCATTGCCTATGCTTCGAGGCAGTTGAAGATTCATGAGAAGAACTATCCGGTTCATGACTTGGAATTGGCAGCCATAGTTCACGCATTGA
>NW_017673558.1:8523-21217 GCF_001879085.1 Nicotiana attenuata
TGCTTTGAGTAGGAAGTCAGCCAGTATGGGCAGTCTGCTGTATACGCGTAGAGCGCTGCTTGGATGTTCAGCCTTTGGCCAATCAGTTCGTGAGACAGGATGTTTCTGAGCCCAGTCGTGTGTTAGCTTGCACGGTCGCTCATTCTTCATTATTGGAGCGTATCCGTGATCGGCATTATGATGATCCCCATTTGTGTGTCCTTAGAGACACGGTGCAGCGCGGAGGTACCAGGCAGGTTACCTTAGATGATGATGGAGTTTTGAGATTGCAGGGTCGAGTATGTGTGCCTAATGTGGATGGGCTCCGAGAGTTGATTTTGGAGGAGGCCCATAGCTCCCGGTACTCTATTCATCCGGGCGCCACGAAGATGTATCAGGATTTGCGGCAACATTATTGGTGGCGTAGTATGAAGAAGGATATCGTAGCATATGTGGCTCGTTGTTTGAATTGTCAGCAGGTTAAGTACGAGCATCAGAGGCCTGGTGGTTTATTTCAGAGGATTGAGCTTCCCGAGTGGAAGTGGGAGCGGATCACTATGGATTTTGTTGCTGGACTTACGCTGACTCGGAAGAAGTTCGATGCAGTATGGGTCATTGATGATAGGCTGACCAAGTCAGCACATTTCATTCCTGTGGCAGACTCCTATTCTTCTGAGAGCTTAGCTGAGATCTACATTCGGGAGATTGTTCGACTTCATGGTGTACCCGTATCTATCATTTCGGACTGGGGTACGCAGTTTACCTCGTGTTTCTGGAGAGCAGTTCAGCGAGATTGCACATGAGTTGAGTTGAGCACAGCATTTCATCCCCAGACGGACGGTCAGTCGGAGCGGACTATTCAGATTTTGGAGGATATGCTCCGAGCTTGTGTTATTGACTTTGGAGGTTCGTGGGATCAGTTTTTGCGCTTATTAGAGTTTGCCTACAATAACAGTTACCAGTCGAGCATTCAGATGGCTCCTTATGAGGCTTTATATGGTAGGCGGTGTCGGTCTCCGGTCAGATGGTTTGAGCCGGGAAAGGCTCGGTTGTTGGGTACAGATTTGGTTCAGGAGGCCTTGGACAAGGTCAGGATCATTCAGGATAGGCTTCGTTCAAATCAGTCCAGGCAAAAGAGCTATGCAGACCGCAAGGTTCGAGATGTGGCTTTTATGGTTGGTGAGCGGGTATTGCTCAGAGTGTCGCCTAAGAAGGGCGTGATGAGATTTGGGAAGAAGGGCAAGCTTAGCCCTAGGTTCATTGGTCCATTTGAGATTCTTGATCGAGTGGGAGAGGTGGCTTATAGACTTGCTTTGTCGCCGAGCTTATCAGCCGTGCATCCAGTGTTTCATGTGTCCATGCTTCGGAGGTATCACGGCGACCCAGCCCACGTGTTAGATTTTAGCACTGTCCAGTTGGACAAGGACTTGTCTTATGAGGAGGAGCCGGTAGCTATTCTAGACCGGCAGATTTGTCTGTTGAGGTCGAAGAGTTTACCTTCTGTTCGATTCCAGTGGAGAGGTAAGCCTCCTGAGGCATCAACCTGGGAGTCCGAGTCCGATATGCGGAGCCGTTATCCGTATCTTTTCCCGACTCAGGTACTTCCTTCTTCTATCCGTTCGAGGACGAACGGTTATTTTAGAGGTCTCCGAGGCCTTGAAAACCTCATTTAGAGATGCCTCGATTTGCGTGTTGCAGTCCGAGCGCGTAGCCGGAAAGCTTAAATATGAAATTCTGTGAAAAATGCTAAGTTTTGATGTTAAAATGAATAAGTTTGACCTTGGTCAATGTTTTGGGTAAACGGACCCGGACCCGTGATTTGACGGTCCCGGAGGGTCCGTAGGAAAATATGGGACTTGGGCGTATGCCCGGAATCGAATTCCGAGGTCCCAAGCCCGAAATGAATATTTTTGTAAAATTATTTTCTGAAATTGTTTAAGGAAATTTGAAATGAAAATTGATTAGAACGTGTTGGTATCGGACCCGTATTTGGGTTCCGGCGCCCGATACAGGTCTTATATATGGTTTAAGTCATTCCTGTTAAATTTGGTTGAAAACGGACGTCGTTTGACGTGATTCGGACCTAAATTGGAAAATTTGATGTTTTATGAAGTTTGAAAGAATTCTTGGATTTTGAGGTTTAATTTGATGTTTATGATGTTATTTTGGCGATTTGATCGCACGAATAAGTCCGTAGGATATTTTTGAGGTTGTGTGTATATTTGGTTTGGAGCCCTGAGGGCTCTGGTGAGTATTGGATAGGCCACGGGGTGCATTTTTGAACTTAAAAGTTGCTGGTATGAACTGACATGCAGGCTGGCTCGCAAATGTGAGCTCGCCAATGCGAAAGCTCCCATGTTGGCCAGTGATCGCAAATGCGATCCTTATGTCGCAAATGTGACCATCGCAAATGCGACACCGGCCTTGCAAATGCGAAGGTTCGGAATTTTAGAAGGGTTCGCAAATGCGAACTAAGCTTCGCAATTCCCATATCTGCAGAGGTCGGGGTTCGCAATTGCGAACCCCTGTTCGCATTTCCCATATCAGAGACCTGTAATTTTACACTTAAACGATTTTAAACCCCATTTTTCATATTTTCTCAAACTCAAACACACTTAGGCGATTTTCCAAGAACAAGTCTTCTTCCAAATCAATTGTAAGTTAGTTTTTACTCATTTCTTTCAATTATTAACATCTTTTAACATGATTTCAACAAAAAATCAAAGATTTTCATGGGGGAAATTAGGTGTTTTGGGTAGAACCTAGGTTTTTCAAAAATTGGGGATTTGGACCTCAATTTGAGGTCCGATTTCAAAACAAATTATATATTTGAGTTCGTGGGGGAATGGGTAATCGGGTTTTGGTTCGAACCTCGGGTTTTGACCACGTGGGCCCGGGGGCGATTTTTGACTTGTTGGGTAAAACTTTGGAAAACTCATTTTCATGCATTGGGGTTGATTCATTTAGCACTTATTGATGTAATTAAGTAATTTGTGATTAGATACAAGCGAATTGGCGGTGGAATCAAGGGGTAAAGCTATAATTGAGACTTGAGTTGTGTTCAAGGCATCGATGTAAGTGTTTGATCTAACCTTAGCTTGAGGGATTAGGAGTTGAGTCCTATTTGCTATGTGGTATTAGTCGTGTACGACGTATAGGCATGGTGACGAGTATATATACGTTGGTGTCTATCATGACCGTGAGTCTTTACATCGTGAATATTTGATTTCATTGTATCCTTCATGCTTTGGTGATGATTTCTAGTTGTTGTGAAAAGTTTGTGGAAGAATTGAGACCTTTGAACATCTTGGAGCATTGGCTCGAGTTATATTATGAATGGTGAGTTATTGAAATGTTGCCTTGCCGGGATTTAATTATTTACTTGTTGCTCCCTTGCCGGAATTTAATTGTTAAATCGTTGTTCCCTTGCCAGAATTCCTATATGTTCTTATTTATTTCCCTTGCCCTTGTTTGTGATTGTTGTTTGGGTGAGGAAGAGTGTTAAAGCACGAAGGGTGATGCCGTGCATTGTTTGCTATTGTGAGGAAAGAGTGTAAAGCACGAAGGGTGATGCCGTGCCGCACGATGTACCATTCCGTGCCAATTCTATTGATTATATGTGAGGAAAGAGAGTAAAAGCACGAAGGGTGATGCCGTGCACATTTTATTATTCTAATTGCTTTGGTGAGGAAAGAGAGTAAAAGCACGAAGGGTGATGCCGTGCATGTTTTCATTATATTATTGCTTGGTGAGGACGAGAGTAAAAGTACGAAGGGTGATGCCGTGCACTTATTTGATTTCCGCTTCTTGCTGACATTGTAGTTATGTTGTTCCTTTCCTTACGTGATGCTTTATTCGGAACTGTTATCTCCTCGCAACATGTTTCCCGCTCCCATCCTTGTTTTTTTCAACTTTACTTTCGGTTGTACATTATATAACTGCACAGGTTTATTTGGTAGTCTGGTCCTAGCCTCGTCACTACTTCGCCGAGGTTAGTCTATGCACTTACCAGCACATGGGGTCGGTTGTGCTGATACTACACTCTATGCTCTTTTGCACAGATCCAGGTCCCGGACAGCAGCAGTAGCTCGGGAGCCAGCCTTCAGCCACTAAGACACCGAGGTAGCCTTGCAGGCGTCCGCAGGCCCGGCGTCTCCTCTATCTTTTATTTCATTATGTTATCTCATGTATTCGAGACAAACAGTGTTATATTTCTTTCAAACGGTTGTATTTAGCACTCTTAGTAGTCCGTGGATGATGTGACACCAGTTCTTGGGTAGAGGTACATGTTGAATTCCGCATTATTGTTCAGCTTATTTAATTTAATCTTCCGCTTTAATTTCATATTCCGCTGTCATTTAAATATTTAACGCTTGTTGTTATGATTGATAAAAGGATTTAAAATGAAATAGGTAGGAGTTTATGATTTGTGGCTTGCCTAGCTTCTACGAGTAGACGCCATCACGACCCCCGAGGGTGGGGAAATCCGGATTGTGACAAGTTGGTATCAGAGCTCTAGGTTACACAGGTCTCACAATTCACGGACAAGCTCAGTAGAGTATGAGGGATTGGTACGGAGACGTCTGTATTTATCCCCTAGAGGCTACGGAGTTAGGAAATTTTCACACTTGTTCTTTCCTGTCGTGCGGTTTTGTTTCTCAAATGCTAATTGAATTCCTACTCTGTTCTTTCGTAGATGGCGAGAACACGCGCTTTCTCATTTACCGATCAGCAGCCCAGCCCCCAGCAGCAGCTCCTACGAGGGGCAGAGGGCGAGGCCGAGGTAGGGGCAGAGCTCAGCCCCGAGCAGCAGCACCAGCAGCAGAGCCTCAGGTTGACTTTGATGACGAGGTTCCGACTCCAGCAGTTCCGGTGGGCCCAGCTTAGGTCCCAGAGGGGTTTATTGCCAGCCAGCAGCAGGCCGTCCCAGAGAGGTAGATCAGAGTGGTGGGGCCCAGCCCCGATGTTATGCTCTTCAGGCCAGGCCCGAGGCTGAGGCTTCAGATACAGTTATTACAGGTACGGTTCTGGTTTGTGATAGAGATGCTTCAGTGTTATTTGATCCGGGGTCTACGTATTCGTATGTATCATCTTATTTTGCCCCGTACCTGGTCATGCCTAGTGATTCATTGAGTATTCCTTTTTATGTGTCTACACCGGTGGGTGATTCTATTGTGGTCGATCGAGTCCATCGTTCTTGTATTGTGGTGATTAGGGGTCTTGAGACTCGAGTAGATTTGTTGCTCTTAGACATGGTTGACTTCGATATTATATTGGGGATGGACTGGTTATCACCTTACTACGCTATCTTGGACTGTCATGCCAAGACTGTGACCTTAGCTTTACCGGGAATGCCTCATTTAGAGTGGAGAGGGACTCTTGGTCATTCTACCCGCAGTGTTATATCGTATGTGAAGGCTCGGCGTATGGTCGAGAAGGGGTGTTTGGCCTATTTGGCATATGTTCGTGATTCTAGTACTGAGGTCCCTTCTATTGATTCTGTGCCCGTTGTTCGTGAGTTTCCTGATGTTTTCCCTTCAGACCTGCCGGGTATGCCACCTGACAGGGATATTGATTTCTACATTGATTTGGCTCCGGGCACTCAGTCCATTTCTATTCCGCCGTATCGTATGGCCCCGCCTAAGTTGAAAGAGTTAAAGGAACAGTTGCAAGATTTGCTTGAGAATGGCTTCATTAGGCCCAGTGTTTCGCCTTGGGGTGCGCCGGTGTTGTTTGTTAAAAAGAAGGATGGGCCAATGAGAATGTGTATTGATTACCGGCAATTGAACAAGGTTATCGTCAAGAATAAGTATCCGCTGCCAAGGATTGATGATTTGTTCGACCAGCTTCTGAGTACCAGGGTATTTTCAAAGATTGACTTGCGATCTGGCTACCATCAGTTGAGGATTAGGGTGTCACGACCCAAACCGATGGGCCGCGACGGGCACCCGGTACCTTACTCAACCGAGTACCAACGTAACGTATCTTTCTTATTAGATCATTATATACACATGACATACAGGCCTAATAGGCCAACATAATCATTTATAAACTCAAAACATAGGCCGACAAGGCCGTACAATCTTTCACGTACACGACATATGTCTACAAGCCTCTAAGAGTACATAAATGTCATAAAGGTCGGGATAGAGTCCCGCCTTACCAAACAATACACGTCTAAATCGTACTAACCAAACGAGCAACTCCGAAGCAAATGGAGCGCACCAACATCTTCCGCTGAGTTGATAGCCTACTTGGAGGGCTCTCGACCTGTCTATCAGGACCTACGGGCATAAAACGCATCGTCCCCAGACAAAAGGGACGTCAGTACGAATAATGTACCGAGTATGTAAGGCACATAATTAAATATATAAGAGACATGGAAGACATATAGTGTATATGACTCAACCTGTAAGTCTGAATAACGTTGTAAATCATAAATTACTTTTAGCGTCATGCATATGCATATGAATGTCATGTCGTGCATAGGTACATGTCTCATAACATCATTAGCCTCTGAGGGCATCCCATCATATCATATCGGCCACTGTGGACAAAATCATCATCGTATACCAGCTGATCAGGTGGTGGTGCGTATATAATGCCATAACCCTTCCCATATCCCATATATATATGTATATATATATATATATATATATATACGCGTATATAACGCCGTTTGAATACATACATATATACGCGTATATAACGCCGTTTGAATCATATTTCAGTCACTGTGGGTAACATCATCATCATATACCAGCTGATCAGGTGGTGGTGCGTATATAACGCCGTAACCTTTTCCCATATCCTATATATATATATATATATATATATATAACACTGTCTCAGTCATGGGTCAATATACATTCATAAATGAATGGAATTCATGAGATGTTAAAGTAATGCCCATATACTCGTTCTGCCATATTCTACTTCTCAAAAGTAGTAACCACACTTGTGGAAATGGGAGTTTAAATTTTAAGCGTTCACATAAGACATTCAACAGTATCACGCTCCTCTTAACAATTGACAATCTTATTCTCAAGTAATGGACACCATAAATACTCACAAAAATTCCATACTTCTTTATTGATCATTTTTGTCCTTATTCTTTTCCTTTCCCCTTTTTAATTATCTGGTACTATTAATCATTTCATATAACTAGCTATTATTCAGCTCCATTTAGATTAAATCTGTCAAATGTTGTCCAACAAATGTATAATTCACCTAACCCGTTCAAAGGTTAATGTACTCGTTGGTGTAACTCAAATCCATCCTTCCAAAATATTGAGTTAACTTGGGTTATGGTGCTACTTCAAATCAGATCAATAAGAGAGTTTGTAAACATAGAATAAATATTTACAAACAAGTATTTAAAATGGCATACCTCTTTTGTATAAGAATTATGTTTAAGTAGGTCCATTTTGTAATTAAAGATTAGAAAAGATTCAAACAAATAGAATAAAAACTCCAGTAGTGCAACAAGATCATAACCCATTTCTCACCCATATCTCATAATAAATATTTTGATATTTCTTGCGTTGAAGAAAAATAATCTTTTTACCTTTTCCCCTTTAAATTTTGAGGTGAGTGTTTGGTGCTGGATTTTATCCATTGCTCTGCATCTTTTAAGTGTAGTTGACAAATTAATTACACAGCTACTACTCTATCCATTGTTACGGCGGGTAGTTAGAGCAGTCAATATTTGAAGTTGGCTATATATAATTGCTACACAAAAAGGTGTTAGGACCGAAAAATCAGGTGTCATGCGGAATCTAGCAAAGCAAATGTTGAACGACGATAAATCACACAACAAAGAGAAATCTACCAAAAGAGACACAAACATTTAACGTGGTTCGGTCAACTGACCTACGTCCACAACGGAGATGAGCAATCCACTATAATAAAAGAGAGTACAAAATATCGAGAGAATAACCTCACGAAGAGGCAAACACAAGTGACACACTAACACTTGTCCCATAAAGGTCTCCCCCTAAACAAGACTCTCAAGCCCCCTATGGCTACATTGTGGATGCTACTGAATGTGAAGGAAGGATCCTCAATTTATAGAAGTCCAAAACCTTTTCCTACAAGAAAAAGGACTAGCCAAATATTGGAGATTTATAATTTCCTTTTACAAAAAGGAAAACTCAATTAAGGTAATTATATTGCCCTTTTCCTTCAAGAGATAGGAAAATCAAATATGGTAAGAAAATTATGGCAAACACCTAACAATTCTCCCCCTTGGCCTGAATTTTCTGACAAAATAAACTTGATCCACCTTCTTCACATTGCCTTCAACAGGTCGCATCTCCAGATCTCCGCCACAAAGTTTGTCTCAACGTGCGTAGCACTCCGGTCAAATTTCTCAGACAAAAAATCACGATTATCGTCAAATATGTTGCAGCTAGAACTGAACACGCCAAGATGAACCTGTCTTGAACCTTGCTCTGATACTACTGGTTAGGACCGAAAAATCAAGTGTCATGCGGAATCTAGCAAAGCAAATGTTGAACGACGATAAATCACACAACAAAGAGAAATCTACCAAAAGAGACACAAACATTTAACGTGGTTCGGTCAACTGACCTACGTCCACAACGGAGATGAGCAATCCACTATAATAAAAGAGAGTACAAAATATCGAGAGAACAACCTCACGAAGAGGCAAACACAAGTGACACACTAACACTTGTCCCATAAAGGTCTCTCCCTAAACAAGACTCTCAAGCCCCCTATGGCTACATTGTGGATGCTACTGAATGTGAAGGAAGGATGCTCAATTTATAGAAGTCCAAACCTTTTCTTACAAGAAAAAGGACTAGCCAAATATTGGAGATTTATAATTTCCTTTTACAAAAAGGAAAACTTAATTAAGGTAATTATATTGCCCTTTTCCTTCAATAGATAGGAAAACCAAATATGGTAAGAAAATTATGGCAAACACCTAACAAAAGGTTCACTCACGTTGGATGTCGTGTTTACATTAAGATTATAAAATATGATATCAGTATGTTAGGAAGACTTTTACTACTATTACTTAACCATGAAAGAAACTTACATATTTTCGGAGACCCATGAATAGACGATAGAATAATAAGACATATGGGAGCTCAAGAATACAGGTATTTCTAATACTTCTAAAAATAGAGTCATTTTTGAAAGTTGCGTATTTTGCTCGTTTCATTTGTACCGTATGGATCATGCCAAAAGAAAAAAGGGATAACCTTAACATACCTGAAGTAGAGGAAACTCCGTATAATATTTCGTTGGAAAACCTTCGTTGATTGAACGAAATTTGCCTCCGCTTCTTAGAAATTCACGGACGAAAACTTGTTCCTGGTTCTTAAAATTTTGGAACGAAACAATTCTGGTTTCTTGAAATTGAGAGGAAAGCGTCTTTAAGAATTGAGAGGAACGAAGTTTCTGTCTTTTGACGTTTGGAAACATTACATTGAATTCATTTTGATTTGAATCTTAGCAGATACCAAATTAGTCATTATCTTTCATTTATGCCTAGGTTGCCACCTAGGCATCAGTGACTTAGTCACATTCTCGATATGGTGGACTCTTTCCACGTGTTTGGGGATGATTATTAAGTTTTTATCCATTTATTAGTTAATCGGGTAATGTCCCGTTACCCAGTAACTAACCAATTACCCGCATAATTTAAAAATTATCCCAAATTACTTAATATGTTACTCACTTTTCACATACCTTATACACCTTACTATCATGGCCATGTGGTACCTTGTATGGTATTAGTCCATAAATACCGGGTATTTTAGCTCGGGCCGTATTTTATCCCAAAATGCCAAACTTCGACAAAATTCGTTTTCTTCGATTTGCTTACCCTCACTTCAGGAATTTACTCGTCACTTGTTTAAAATAACATAATACTCATAATCTCCAAATAATCTTGTCCTTGAACTGATGTCAATTATCTTATGACAAATTCAACGTACATTACTTCAGGGCGTAACATTGTCGTAATTTAATACTGCATGACGTAATATCGACGTGATATTGTGGGGTGTAACATAGGGCATCCGATGTCCCTAAGACAGCTTTCCGCACTCGGTACGGGCATTATGAGTTCTTGGTTATGTCATTCGGGTTGACAAATGCCCCAGCAGCTTTTATGGATTTGATGAACCGAGTGTTCAGGCCTTATTTGGACTCGTTCGTGATTGTCTTCATTGATGATATATTGATATATTCCCGCAGTCAGGAGGAGCATGAGCAGCACCTTAGAGTGGTTCTTCAGACTCTGAGGGATAGTCGGTTATATGCTAAGTTCTCGAAGTGTGATTTTCTGGTTGAGTTCAGTTGCATTTCTGGGTCATGTCGTATCAGCAGAGGGTATTCAGGTGGACCCAAAGAAGATTGAGGCAGTCAAGAACTGGCCTAGACCAGCATCAGCTACAGAGATTCGGAGTTTCTTGGGATTGGCAGGCTACTATTGTTGGTTCATGGAGGGGTTTTCATCTATTGCAGCCCCGATGACCAGATTGACCCAGAAGGGTGCCCAGTTCAGATGGTCAGATGAGTGTGAGGCGAGCTTTCAAAAGCTCAAGACAGCTTTGACTACGACACCGGTGTTGGTTTTGCCCACAGGTTCAGGGCCTTATACAGTTTATTGTGATGCTTCCCGTGTTGGGATTGGGGCAGTGTTGATGCAAGATGGCAAAGTCATTGCCTATGCTTCGAGGCAGTTAAAGATTCATGAGAAGAACTATCCGGTTCATGATTTGGAGTTGGCAGCTATAGTTCACGCATTGAAGATTTGGAGGCATTACCTGTATGGCGTGGCATGTGAGGTGTTCACGGATCATAAGAGTCTTCAGTACTTGTTCAAGCAAAAGGAGTTGAATTTGAGGCAGAGGAGGTGGTTGGAGTTGTTGAAGGATTATGATATCACCATTTTATATCATCCGGGAAAGGCCAATGTGGTGGCCGATGCTTTGAGTAGGAAGTCATCCAGTATGGGCAGTCTTGCTTGTATTCCGGTCGGTGAGAGGCCGCTTGCTTTGGATGTTCAGGCTTTGGCCAACCAGTTCGTGAGACAGGATGTTTCTTAGCCCAGTCGTGTGTAAGATTGCACGGTCGCTCNAACAACAACAATTCTCAAAGAACAACCACAACAATTCACAAGAATTTCCGTAGCCATCAATACCACTTCATCATATTCAACAACTCATATGCAATTTAAGTCACCACAATAATTACCCACAACAAGCCAAATATGTTATTACCACAGTTGTTCCAAGTGCATCATTTACGATTTCCTTCCATCATTTGTTTCTCAGTTCTTACCACATAACACTTTCACAATCACACACCCACATTTGGTTTGTTTCCATTTACTTGCACCATCATATTGTAAGACTTAACCAACAACGTTCAAGGCACATAAATCACAAGAATTCACAAATAGTTCACATAAGTAAACACATACTTCCATGTCGACATCCTCAAGCTTTTACAAACTTTGCACATAACAAGATAGGCACATCAAATCACTTCTCACAATCACATATAACTTGGTGGTATGGAAATCAACTAAGGCAATCAATTCACATATTCTCATACAAGGTACACATACCGTATGCTCGTCACAACAAGAGGGATTCTACAAGAGTTAAAGTTAGCCATACATACCTTTCTTGAGCTTTCCCTTAATTACTATGATATTCCGGAAATTCTAGCAACTTCAATCTATTTTGGGACATAGCAAAATTGAACACAAATTAGGAAGATATTCATAATTCTAGCTCATTTGAGCATTTTATCAAATACTAGTTGAGTATCTTGATTTCAAATCCCCTTTTCAAGATTTTCTTCATTCCCTAACCCAATCTTTACTTATTTATGTTAAACGATCTTCCCATAAACCTAAGTTGTACATGCATCTATACATAATAGAATTACACCCAATAATTATACCTCAATACCCCATCTTATACTCCAAACTCGAAATTAAAACCTAGGGTATAGAATCTTACCTCTTAGATGAAGAACTTGTGATTGGGTTCTTTGATTCTTGAAGATTGATGCAAGGTTTGGATGATTTAAATGTTGGGTTCCTCCTTCTCTCTCTAAAATGCTCTCACCTCTCTCTAAAATCAGTAGAAAATGACCCCAAATGAAGCCCCAAAGGCTATATATTGAAATGGGACCGGGTTATAAAAATTAAAAAATTAACCCTCCGATGTCAATTCTGCTATAGCAGAATGGACCGCAGAACGTGAATGCTGGCCGCATAATGCACCGCAAAATCGGCGCCCAAAACTGGGCTACACTGGCCCAGTCTGCGACAGAAATGCGACCGCAGAGTCAACAATGCGACAGGAATGCGGTCGCAGATTTGACACAGGATAGCATTTTCCAGCCTTTGGTAATTTGATCATAACTTTGCGTAGGAATGTCCAAATGACGAACGGTTTGAAGTGTTGGAAACTAGACTCAAAGACCTTTCATTTGATAGGTTATTAATCACATAAAACATTATACATATTTAGATGTGCTTGTTCAAAGTAGGGACTAGTGCAAGATCATTGGGAATTTTTGCCTATTATGGACTTTTCCAATTTTTCTTAGACTTTGGCCTTTCCTTGGACCCCAAATTACTTACCATAAGACTTATACACATATTTACCAAATCCAATGGATGTACACCATGTTAATAGCACATAAAAATGTTATAATAAGC
>NW_017673558.1:21223-50953 GCF_001879085.1 Nicotiana attenuata
TTTTGGGTAAACGGACCCGGACCTGTGATTTGACGGTCCCGGAGGGTCCGTAGGAAAATATGGGACTTGGGCGTATGCCCGGAATCGAATTCCGAGGTCCCAAGCCCGAGAAATGAATTTTTTTGTAAAATTATTTTCTGAAATTGTTTAAGGAAATTTGAAATGAAAATTGATTAGAACGTGTTGGTATCGGACCCGTATTTTGGTTCCGGCGCCCGGTACAGGTCTTATATATGGTTTAAGTCATTCCTGTGAAATTTTGTTGAAAACGGACGTCGTTTGACGTGATTCGGACCTAAATTGGGAAATTTGATATTTTATGAAGTTTGAAAGAATTCTTGGATTTTGAGTTTTAATTCGATGTTTATGATGTTATTTTGGCGATTTGATCGCACGAATAAGTCCGTAGGATGTTTTTGAGGTTGTGTGTATATTTGGTTTGGAGCCACGAGGGCTCGGGTGAGTTTTGGATAGGCCACGGGGTGCATTTTTGAACTTAAAAGTTGCTGGTATGAACTGACCTGCAGGCTTCGCATCGCAAATGCAAGAACTTTCTTCGCAAATGCGAAAGCTCCCATATTGGCCAGTGATCGCAAATGAGACCATCGCAAATGCGACACTGGCCTCGCAAATGCGAAGGTCTGGAATTTTAGAAGGGTTCGCAAATGCGAACTAAGCTTCGCAATTCCCATATCTACAGAGGTCGGGGTTCGCAATTGCGAACCCCTGTTCGCATTTCCCATATCAGAGACCAGCAATTTTACACTTAAACGATTTTGAACCCCATTTTTTATATTTTCTCAAACCCAAATACACTTAGGTGATTTTTCAAGAACAAGTCTTCTTCCAAAGCAATTGTAAGTTAGTTTTTACTCATTTCTTTCAATCATTAACATCTTTTAACATGATTTCAACCAAAAATCAAATATTTTCATGGGGGAAATTGGGTGTTTTGGGTGGAACCTAGGTTTTTCAAAAATTGGGGATTTGGACATCAATTTGAGGTCCGATTTCAAAATAAATTATATATTTGAGTTCGTGGGGGAATGGGTAATCGGGTTTTGGTTCGAGCCTCGGGTTTTGACCACGTGGGCCCGGGGACAATTTTTGACTTTTTGGGTAAAACTTTGGAAAACTCATTTTCATGCATTGGGGTTGATTCATTTAGCACTTATTGATATAATTAAGTAATTTGTGATTAGATACGAGCGAATTGGCGGTGGAATCAAGGGGTAAAGCTATAATTGAGACTTGAGTTGTGTTCAAGGCATCGATGTAAGTGTTTGGTCTATCCTTAGCTTGAGGGATTAGGAGTTGAGTCCTATTTGCTATGTGGTATTAGTCGTGTACGACGTATAGGCATGATGACGAGTATCTATACGTTGGTGTCTATCATGACCGTGAGTCTTTACATCGTGAATATTTGATTTCATTGTATCCTTCATGCTTTGGTGATGATTTCTAGTTGTTATGAAAAGTTTGTGGAAGGAATTGAGACCTTTGAACATCTTGGAGCATTGGCTCGAGTTATATTATGAAATGTGAAAGTATATGAGATGATTGAACCCTTTGGAGCATTTGCTCAAGTGGTAAAGTGAGTTATGAAGTACAAGTGAAAGATAGAGAAAGAGTTATTGAAATGTTCCCTTGCCGGGATTTAATTATTTACTTGTTGCTCCCTTGCCGGGATTTAATTGTTAAATCGTTGTTCCCTTGCCGGAATTCCTATATGTTCTTGTTNATGTACCATTCCGTGATTATTGTTTGGGTGAGGAAGAGTGTAAAGCACGAAGGGTGATGTCGTGCCAAACGATGTACCATTCCGTGCCAATTCTATTGATTATATATGAGGAAAGAGAGTAAAAGCATGAAGGGTGATGCCGTGTACGTTTTCATTATATTATTGCTTGGTGAGGACGAGAGTAAAAGCACGAAGGGTGATGCCGTGCACTTATTTGATTTCCGTTTATTGTTGACATTGTAGTTATGTTGTTCCTTTCCTTACTTGATGCTTTATTCGGAACTATTATCTCCCCGCAACATGTTTTCCCCTCCTATCCTTACTTGTTTATTTCTGCTTTACTTTCCGCTGTACATTATATAACTGCACAGGTTTATTTGGTAGTCTGGTCCTAGCCTCGTCACTACTTTGCCGAGGTTAGGCTAGGCACTTACCAGCACATGGGGTCGGTTGTGCTGATACTACACTCTGTTCTCTTTTGCACAGATCCAGGTCCCGGACAGCAGCAGTAGCTCGGGAGCCAGCCTTCAGTCCACTGAGACACCGAGGTAGCCTTGCAGGCGTCCGCAGGCCCAGCGTCTCCTCTATCTTTTATTTCATTCTGTTATCTCATGTATTCGAGACAAACAGTGTTATATTTCTTTCAAACGGTTGTATTTAGCATTCTTAGTAGTCCGTGGATGATGTGACACCAGTTCTTGGGTAGAGGCACATGTTGAATTCCGCATTATTGTTCAGCTTATTTAATTTAAGTCTTCCGCTTTAATTTCATACTCCGCTGTCATATAAAAGGATTTAAAATGAAATAGGTAGGAGTTATGATTTGTGGCTTGCCTAGCTTCTACGAGTAGGCGCCATCACGACCCCCGAGGGTGGGAAAATCCGGGTCGTGACAAAGAGTTACAAAAGAGTTATGGCCATTTTCTACATCTTGGAATAGTGGGAGTTATGGCCATTTTCTACATTATGGAGTAGTGAAAGTTATGACATATTTATTTTAATTTAAAATGCTAAAATACTAACATATCTAATACTATTAAATTAGACACAAAATTAAAGATTTTTTGATTTATATGTATGTATATAGTCGTAGAACAAAATAAAAATAATACCTTTAAAGTCATTTTTGAAGAAAAAATATCACAACATGGCTTAAATTAGATTTGAATTTTAAATATTTGTTAAGGCTGTATAAAATAAATTTATTAGTATTTATGTCAAATATTTTGTAAAGTTAAAGTAAAAAGTATATTTCGCAACTTGGAGCAAATTTGAGTATTTTCTTAATCGATCAACGAACTTTTTGGAATATTTGTTGCTCCATATGACTTGAAAGTTATTTGATATGTGACTTCCTTTCGATAAATTATGAGCTAATTGACAGTTTGATACATAGACGTTTTGAATCACACTGAATGTATTTACGTTTGTAAATGAAGCTTTTCTGGCTCATCTACATTAAAATTTATTGCCATTTGAATAATGATAGATATTTTCTGCAAATGCACGGTTACTCGAATATTTAAGTAATCTTGCTCTATGCAAGAAAACACCAATCGTTTGTTTTCCTAATTGTATTTAACACTTTCTGTGTCAAATCGTCATCGTTTTACACTTTTACTAATAAAATGATTGGTGTTTTTAAGCCACGGGATTAAGATACGGCCCGGGATTACCGTCTTTAAGCCAAAGTCTTGGATTTGATCCTAAAATCGCAACCCTATCAATCAGGAGCGTTTGACCATTTAATGAGCCTATAAAATTTGGATACTGAATAGAAAGAAGGAAAAAAAAAAGGAGAAGGGGTGAGGAATATCTTACGTTTTGTACACTTAACAGAAATGTTTGTCTCAGATTGTTAGATATGATCTGGGGAGAGTGACAAGGATATTAATTGGTTAATTGTTAATGTTTACAACGAAGAAACGAATTTACATGATGATGTAGAAACATATATCCGTTCACTAAATTTGCAAATTTTCTTCAATTATTTTTGTCCAAGAACGTTAAAAAATCTCAATACCGTAGCTTATTATGGATGGATCATGGATGTTCTATAAAATGTTGTTGGCAACTTAATTAACTGCCCAACTTTATAGAACTTTGTTGGCAACTTAATTAACTGCCCAACTTTATAGAACTATCACAAATATTGATTCTAATTGACAATAACGTGACTTAAATCGTATTATCAGCGCATTAAGCCCTTGAATGGAGGCACCAATTTGGAACGGCATAAATATATAGCCTGTTTGGCCAAGTTTCTTTTTGGCCAAAAGTGCTTTTTTTGGGCGAAAAGCACTTTCGGCCAAAAATTGAGGTGTTTGGCCAAGCTTTTGGAAGGAAAAAAAGTGCTTTTGAGGAGAAGCAGAAGCAGTTTTGGAGAAGCAGAAAAAAGTAGCTTCTCTCCAAAAGCACTTTTTTGAGAAGCACTTTTGAGAAAAATACACTTAGCAGCAGTTTTTTAAAGCTTGGCCAAACACTAATTGCTGCTCAGAAGTGCTTTTCAAACTAATTAGCCAAACACAAACTGCTTCTCACCAAAAGTACTTTTGAGAAAAGCACTTTTAAAAAAAAGCACTTCTCAAACTAAGCTGATTTTTGTAGCTTGGCCAAACGGGTTATTAAGCTGGTTCTCTCCGTTGAATTTGTCTCACATCGATGAAATGTAGAATATTTAGTCTCGTTATATGTTGGGCCCTCATATTATATATTGTTCACGCTTCAGTTAGTAAATTTGAATATACAAGGGATGTTGAGTTGTGCTACATTGGTTAGACAGACTGTCGTGTTCCTGCTCGACACAAAATGGACCAACCGACTGTTAGGCATATCTACCGTGAAGGGAATCAAGTGGCGCATACACTAGCTAAATATAGGAGCACCTGGAACTCACATACTTATGCTGAGCGCGAAGACTCTTTCTGGAGTGAACCACCTTTATTTGCTTTCTTAATTTTTCGCAAAGACCTATTAGAGATACATCGTTAAGATTAGTCCCAAGCTGTAACAACACTTCTTAATTTCCTGCTTAATAATAAACTTCTCTGATTAGAAAAAAAATAACATTGGTTAGATGTGAAATTTGATCTTCCCATACACTTTTAAGCAAATTTTTGGAATTGAATTAGTCTCAAATTTTATTTCTTTACACTCTCCAGGAATAAAATTACAAACTTTTATAGTATATGTTGTTATATTTTATTTTTAATGCAAAAAAAAAAACTAATTATTCATTTTAAAATAATTTATGTACTAAAAATTCAACAATTAGTAATCTCGATATTATACGTTTTACATTATAATCCTTACATAAATTTGTCTGTGAACTTGATGGCTCCTAAACAAGAAAAAAAGAGCAAAAGGAGCATAAAATACAAGAGGGGAAATTGAAGAGACGCGAAAGGGACAAGGTCCCTACGAGGTCAAAAGAATCTGCCTTGGCCCTTGAGTGAGTGGAAATTAGTTGGGGTAAAGGGGTATAGTGTGAGACTTCAGGGGCCCATGAGGCAAAGAAGATAATGATAATCATGAGTAGAATTGGATGTGTGTGGGTTGTAAATCATATTTTCTTTTCTATCAAAATACACCTCCAGTTTATGCACTTTGAACCAGTGTAACCCCTTTTTAAGGGATCAGTGACACATTTATGCAGGAATAATCCAGTGTGTGGCTTTATCACCACATTCATAAGTAGATGATTTTCAAGTGTGGGACAATTTTTCCTCATCATATCATATAATCCCTACATTTTATCCCATTGGTCCCACTTTCAATTAGCCTTTGAACACCCCATGGCTATGAACTTGGGACCCTACCACATCATCATTTGGTCAGCCAGTCTTGTGGTTGAACAACCTGGTCCAATTATCTTTTTAACTTTTCTTTCGTTTTTCTTTAAATAATTTAGTTAATGAAAATATAACTCGTCGAACCTGCCTAAACTTGCATGGACTCGCTGGATAAATTCGTTACTTAAATCGTACCCATAATAAAACTTATTAAAATACCAAAAAAATAAATTTCTTTGAATTTGGATTGTTAAATGTGGTCATGCAAGATAAATAAAATATACTTAGTACGTAATTACTTATTAATGCCATAGTTTTTTAGTTTTACATTTACAATTGTCTCGAGTACTTGAGAAGAAATTATGAAACTGAAAGGAGTGATTGGAGTACATGGAATGATTAATGTAAGATTGGCCAATTAAAGAGAACCGACTTTTTTAAGTATTGACATCTTTTACAAGTAAGCTTAAAATATTGTTGCTTTTTTTACAATGTTATCAATCGTTCTAATGATGGGTAATTTTGAAAGATACGAAATAAATTAGCTTTCCTTACAAACCTTAGCATATTGAAGCCCCACGTGTATTGGTTCTCTAAATTTTTCTCTTCAGCTATAAGCTTCATTTTTCATCATCAAAAGTTTGGGGAAATTCCTAATTATTATTATTATTAAATTAGAATTATTGAACGAAAAGTACTCTTTTAATTAGGACCATCCATATCACGTTTACATCTGGCTTATTGAATATTCACAATTGAGTACCACTTGAAGATGATGATCATACCCCATTTTTGATGTCTCCTAAGTGCCATTGTTAGAATCCTTGGATCCCCAAATTAGGAGAAGGCTGGCTCTTTCTAAGCATTACACAATTAGACGAAAAAATATACTATATAATCTTTCTCAAAATAACAGGTAAAAAAATTATATATTTCTTGTATGTATATACATTATGTATTTTATATACAAATTTTATAGACTTCTTTGTCTATTAAATGAAAAATAGTTTTCAGCACAGGCTAAAAATGAAAAAATCTAATTAGACCTCAGACAACAGCCAAAAGGAGAATTATATTTTTGTTTGGATAAAATGGCCCTCATCATTCCCTTTTATTGTTTACCTTAACTATTTTTATATGTGAAATTTTCATAAAGCACTATCTTTTAGTGGTAATTAGCTATCTAAAGATATCATTTGCTATATTACGGATTATAGATACGTTTTTTATTGTTATAAGATGTATTAGATGTATTTAAGCTACTGTATTCATGAATACAATAGCAAAAAAGTAGGCGTGAATCAGGGAAGTCCAGCTAATCAGTTGTTGTATTCGAGTGTATTCGACTGTATTCATGGCGTGAAACATGGGATTACAGCTGGATAAATTATTGTATTCGACTGTATTCGACTGTATTCACGGCGTGAAACAGGGGATTACGCTGTTTTTAAACGGAAAGTGAATCAATTAACATAATAGACTCCTAATATAACTCAACGAACTCAATTATAACACACAAATTTTGTATTTCCAGTTATAAAAAAGTTTCTCAACCGAAAAATACCCCAAAAACATAGCAATCTCAGAGAAATTATATAATACATATGAATACATAAATTATATTAATTAAAAAAATATATGAATACATTCATGGCATATAGCGAGACAGTGAATACAATGAAATACATAAAATACAGCGAGATAGATTGAAAAACAATGAAAAAAAAAGACAGTGAATACAATGAAATACATGGAATACAGCGAGATACATTGAATTACAATGAAAAAAAAGATAATGAATACAATGAAAGCCAGCTGTTTTAGCTACCGGAGGGTTCTCGATCTACGAGCAAGGAAGGCTCTGAAGTGCGTTTGAATAGTACGTGCTGCAGCATCGCGTAGGGACTGACGAGAACGATGAGAACTAGAAGAGATACGGCGGAGGGAAGATTCTAAGGCGGCGACTCGACGGAGAAGAGCAGTTAGGGAGTATGCTTGTTCCCTCGTCGTTGCCTCCAAAACTTTCAGAGACAGCACTACTTCACTTTCCCTTCAAAACCACTTCCTTATTCGCTTTCTTCTCTTCGTCAACATCACTCCTCAGAGCATCACTTCCTTCTTCTTTCGCTCATCTTCTCAGACAATGCAAGTCTTGTATCAAAGCCAAACTCGTTGTTACCGGCGTCTTTTCACCTTCAGCAGACCCTACACTGAATGCCATGTATTAAAGTAGAGAGAGAAATAAAATAGTGTAACTGAATAGCGTATTTAGTGGCTTAGGGGTAGGAGGTAATCAAAATTAGATATTTTGCTATAACATTAAAAGATATCTATAAAATATAATTTTTTTAAATGGTATTTATTTAAAATAAATAAGGTGTTAACCTTTGCTATAGGAGGTAAAAATTCCTTTTTATATTTCAATACGTTTATAGTGAAGAGGATATATGCTTACTTCCACTATCTTATGTTCAGTGAGGTTACAGTGATGCCCTACTTCACCATTGTTTCTCAAAACATTATTTAGTAAAGTTCTAATATTTTAGATATTTGTCAAAATTAATACTGTCATAGTGTCCATTTGGATTAGTCGATTTAGAATAGATGATAAGTTCTATTAAAAAAAAAATTAAAAACACTTTTTGATATTGAAATATATTTTATAAATAAGTAGTTACATATTTGACATTTCGCGTAGAGATGCCAAAACTAATAAGAAGCAGTAGATGTAATTGTGAAACAAATGCATAATAAGCAGTTTTTCCTGTTATGAATATGTCCTTAAAGTTATTTACAAATACATTAAAAAGTATATGTACAAGTAAAAGAACCAATGATGAAAATAGAGCGGAGAGGGAGTTAGGAGCTCTCTATTTTGGGAAGAATATTTTGAGAATTAGAAAAAATATTAGGGATAAAATAGTAAAATGTTTGGTCAAATTAAATGTATTTATAAACTGAAAAGTCATAAGTTTGAAATGACCAACTTATGTTTAACTTATAATACTTCGAATGTGTCTACCAAACATGTAAATAAGTTAGTTTTCATAAACTAATTGACCAGATTATAATCTTTGTGTCACGATCCGGATTTTTCACCCTCGGAAATCGTGATGGCGCCTACTAGTGAAAGCTAGGCAAGCCAACCATTTGTACTATTTACCTTTTTTTTATTTTAATCCTTTAACAATTAAGAGCCAACATTAAATAATCAGCGGAATTTAATAAGCGGAAGACTGAAATGCAATATTTTAAAAATGATGCCAACCGATCCATAACATAAACTACCCAGAACTGGTGTCACAATTTCACAGACTGTCTAAGAATACTACAAATAAAGGTCTGAAAGATTAATACAACGCTGTCTCTGGAATACATGAAAGAAACAGAATGAAAGGATAGAAGGAGACGCCAAAGCCTGCGGACGCCTGCAGGACTACCTCGGGTGTCCTGGTGAACTGGAAGCAGCAACCTCACTGCGGTCCGAAAACTACAGTATCGGGATCTGCACAAAAGAGTGCAGATTGTAGTATCAGCACAACCGACCCCATGTGCTGGTAAGTGCCTGGCCTAACCCCGGCGAAGTAGTGACGAGGCTAGGACCAGACTACCAAATAAACCTGTGCAGTTAAATCATATATAGGAGAAAATAAAAACAGGTATTCACAGTAAATGTGGGAGGGGGGAAAAACATGCTGCGGGGAGTATAAGATAACAACAGAATACCAAAGAGGAATGTAGAGAAACCAAAATTCAATTGTTAACAAGAATAAGAGAAACAAACACAGTATTCTAACAAGGATAAGAGAAACAAACACAGTATTCACTTTCATCTCTTTCTTGTTGCAGGCGTGCAACCCGATCCCATTTCAAAAATCTTTTTGCAGGCGTGCAACCCGATCCCATTTCATATATCTCGTTGCAGGCGTGCAACCGAATCCCATTTCATATATCTCGTTGCAGGAGTGCAACCCGCTCCCATTTCATATATCTCGTTGCAGGCGTGCAACCCGCTCCCATTTCATATATTACCATTGCAGGCGTGAAACCCGCTCCCATTTCATATATCAACATCAATCACAAGGAATCCCGGCAAGGGCACAAGAGTACAACAATAATATCCCGGCAAGGGAGACAATATCGTAAACAATAACATCCCGGCAAGGGAACAAGAGTACAACAATAATATCCCGGCAAGGGAGACAATATCATAAATAATAATATCCCGGCAAGGGAAAAAGAGTACAACACAATATCCCGGCAAGGGAGACAATATCATAAACAATAACATCCCGCCAAGGGAACCAACAATGATAATCATCATATTAGGCATGAATAAACCACAACGGAGTCACAACAGTTACAATACTAGACTCACGGGCATGCTTGACACCGACGTATAGATACTCGCCACCATGCCTATACGTCGTACTCCACAATTAACACATAGCAAATAAGACACAACTCCTAATCCCTCAAGCTAAGGTTAGACCAAACACTTACCTCAAACTTCCACGGCCAACTCAAGCCTCAAACACCGCTTTTCCTTTAGAATTCGCCTCCAAATTACTTGTATCTAGTCCAAATTAATTTATCAACATCAATAAATGCTAAAGAATTCATACCCAATGCTTAATTATAGGTTTTTCTATCATTTTTCCCAAAAAGTCAAAAATCGATCCCGGGCCTGCTTGGTCAAAACTCGAGGTTCGGACCAAAACCCAATCACCCATTTACCCACGAGCCCAAATATGCAATTAGTTTCGAAATCCGACCCCAAAATGAGTTCTAAATCCCAATTAATCAAAAAGCCCTAACTCTACCCAAATTCCTAATTTCTACAATAAAAACCTTAGATTTTTGGATGGATTGATGAAATGCAACGGAAAATCGAAAGAAAAAGGTTTAGAATCATATACCAATGCTTTGGGGAAGAACTTGTTCTTTAAAGATCGCCTCAATGCTCTCTAGTTTTGAAAATATGAAAATATGACTCAATCCCGATTTTGCTACTGTTTTTAATTCACTGGACAGGCCTTCTTCGTGTTCGCGAAGGGCCTGTCGCGTTCGCGAAGGGTTAGGCCCAATTGCCTTCGCGTTCGCGTTTAGTGGCTCGCGTTCGCGGAGCTTTAGCTCCTCTAGCCATCGCGTTCGCGGGCCAGTGGCCGCGTTCGCGTAGAACAAAAATCCCTTTTCCCCTGCCCCGTCCAAAAGGCCTTCGCGTTCGCGATAGCAGGTCCGCGTTCGCGAAAGGTAGCACCCTCAAGGCTTCGCGTTCGCGACCTGGTTCTCGCGTTCGCGTAGAAGGAATTGTCCTTCAGCCTTACTTACCCTTCGCGTTCGCGTGATTCCTTATGCAAACGCGAAGAACAAAACTCCAAAATACCAGAAACTGAAAACCTGCAACTTTTCTAAGTGTAAAAACATCCCGAAACCTATACAAAACTGACCCGAGCCCTCGGGGATCCAAACTAGACATGCATACTAGCTCAAAATCATCATATGGACTTACTCGTGCGATCAAATCGCCAAATTAACAGCTTTAACAACGAATTTGGCATCAAAATCAAAGAAAAATCTCAAGAACACTTATGTTTCAAATTTCACAACCGAGGGTCCGATTCACGTCATTTCAAGTCCGTTTCTTACCAAATTTTACAGGCTCAATCTAAACGTCATATAAGACATGTATCGGGCTCTGGAACCAAGATACGGGCCCGATACCATCAATTTCAAATACATTCAAATTTCCAAAAACTCTTAAAATTTCAGTTAAACAATTTTCTTCAAAAATTCATTTCTCGGGCTTGGGACCTCGGAACTTAATTCCGGGCATACGCCCAAGTCCCATATTTTCCTACGGACCCTCCGGGACCGTCATATCACGGGTCTGGGTCCGTTTATCCAAAATATTGACCGAAATCAACCTAAATTCATTTTAAAAGCAAAACTCGTCATTTTTCAGAGATTTTCACATAATGGCTTTCCGGATACATGCTCGGACTGCACACGCAAATCGAGGTGAGACAAAAAGGAGATTTTAAGGCCTCGGAACACAGAATTTATTTCCAAAACAAGTGATGACATTTTGGGTCATCACATCCTCCACCTCTAAAACAACTGTTCGTCCTCGAACGGACATAAGAAGGAAGTACCTTAGTCGGAGAAAAGATGGGGATATCAGCTCCGCATATCGGACTTGGACTCCCAGGTCGATGCCTCAGCAGGCTGACCTCTCCACTGAACACGAACAAAAGGGAAACTATTCGATCTCAACTGACAAACCCGCTGGTCTAGAATAGCTACCGGCTCCTCCTCATAGGACAAGTCCTTGTCCAACTGAACGGTGCTGAAATCTAACACGTGGGATGGATCGCCGTGATACTTCCGAAGCATGGACACATGAAACACTGGGTGCACGGCTGATAAACTCGGCGGCAACGCAAGTCTGTAAGCCACCTCTCCCACTCGATCAAGAATCTCAAACCGGCCAATGAACCTAGGGCTAAGCTTGCCCCTCTTCCCAAATCTCATCATGCCTTTCATAGGCGACACCCAAAGCAACACCCGCTCGCCGACCATGAATGCCACATCGAGAACCTTACGGTCAGCATAACTCTTTTGCCTGGACTGAGCTGTACGAAGCCTATCCTGAATGATCCTGACCTTGTCCAAGGCATCCTGTACTAGATCCGTACCTAACAACCGAGCCTCTCCCGCGTCAAACCACCCAACTGGCGACCGACACCGCCTACCATATAAAGCCTCATAAGGAGCCGTCTGAATGCTCGACTGGTAGCTGTTGTTGTACGCAAACTCCACTAAAGGCAAAAACTGATCCCAAGAGATTCTAAAGTCAATAACACAAGCTCGGAGCATATCCTCCAAAATCTGAATAGTGCGCTCGGACTGCCTGTCCGTTTGAGGATTAAATACTGTGCTCAACTCGACCCGTGTGCCCAACTCACGCTGAACTGCCCTCCAGAAATGCGAGGTAAACTGCGTACCTCGATCAGAAATGATAGACACGGGCACACCATGAAAACAAACAATCTCCCGGATATAGATCTCAGCTAGCCTCTCAGAAGAATAGGAGACTGCCACAGGAATGAAATGCGCTGACTTGGTCAGCCTATCAACAATAACCCACACTGCATCGAACTTCCTCTGAGTCCGTGGGAGTCCAACAACAAAGTCCATAGTGATGTGCTCCCACTTCCACTCAGGAAGCTCAATCCTTTGAAACAAACCACCAGGTCTCTGATGCTCGTACTTTACCTGCTGACAATTCAAACACCGAGCCACATATGCAACAATATCCTTCTTCATCCTCCTCCACCAATAATGCTGTTGCAAATCCTGATACATCTTAGCGGCGCCCGGATGAATAGAGTACCGGGAACTATGGGCCTCCTCTAGAATCAACTCACGAAGACCATCCACATTAGGCACACATATACGACCCTGCATCCTCAAAATTCCATCATCTCCAACTGTAACCTGCTTGGCACCTCCGTGCCGCACTGTGTCCCTAAGAACACACAAATGAGGATCATCATACTGTCGATCTCGGATATGCTCAAATAATGAAGATCGAGCGACTGTGCAAGCTAACACACGGCTGGGCTCAGAGACATCCAACCTCACGAACTAATTTGCCAAAGCCTGAACATCCAAAGTAGGCGGTTCCTCACCGACCGGAATATGCGCAAGACTGTCCATACTGGCTGACTTCCTACTCAAAGCATCGGCCACTACATTGGCCTTTCCTGGATGGTATAAGATGGTGATATCATAGTCTTTCAATAGCTCCAACCACTTTCTCTGCCTCAAGTTTAGCTCCTTCTGCTTGAACAAATACTGTAGACTCTTGTGATCCGTGAACACCTCACATGACATGCCGTATACATAGTGCCTCCAAATTTTCAGCACGTAAACAATGGCTGCTAACTCCAAATCATGGACTGGATAGTTCTTCTCATGAATCTTCAACTGCCGTGAAGCATAAGCAATGACCTTGCCATCCTGCATCAACATCGCACCAAGTCTAATACGAGATGCGTCACAATAAACTGTATATGGCCCTGAACCTGTGGGCAAAACCAACACTGGCGCTGTAGTCAAAGTTGTCTTGAGCTTCTGAAAGCTCGCCTCACACTCGTCCGACCACCTGAACTGGGCACCCTTCTGGGTCAACCTGGTCATCGAGGCTGCAATAGATGAAAACCTCTCCACAAACCGACGGTAATAGCCTTCCAAACCCAAGAAACTCCAGATCTCTGTAGCTGATGTGGGTCGAGGCCAGTTCTTGACTGCCTCTATCTTCTTCGGATCCACCTGAATACCCTCTGCTGAAACAACGTGACCCAAGAATGCAACTGAACTCAACCAGAACTCACACTTCGAAAACTTAGCATACAACTGATTGTCTCTCAAAGTCTGAAAACCCACTCTCAAATGCTGCTCATGCTCCTCCCGGCTGCGCGAATAAATCAAAATATCATTAATGAAGACGATCACGAAGGAATCCAAATAAGGCCTGAACACTCGGTTCATCAAGTCTATGAAAGCTGCTGGGGCATTTGTCAATCCAAATGACATCACCAAGAACTCATAATGCCCGTACCGAGTGCGAAAAGCTATCTTAGGGACATCAGATGCCCTAATCCTCAACTGATGGTAGCCAGATCTCAAGTCGATCTTAGAAAACACTTGGGCACCCTGAAGCTAGTCAAACAAGTCATCAATCCTCGGCAATGGGTACTTATTCTTGATTGTGACCTTGTTCAATTGCCGGTAATCTATACACATCCTCATCGATCCATCCTTCTTCTTAACAAACAACACGTCGCACCCCAAGGCGAGACACTAGGTCTAATGAAGCCTTTATCAAGCAAGTCTTGCAACTGCTCCTTCAACTCATTCATCTCAGGTGGGGCCATACGATACGGCGGAATAGAAATAGGCTGAGTGCCAGGGCCAAATCAATGCAGAAGTCAATATTCCTGTCGGGTGGCATACCAGGCAGGTCTGAAGGGAATACCTCAGGAAACTCACGAACAACAGGCACAGAATCCATAGAAGGAACCTCCTCACTAGAATCACAAACATATGCCAAATAGGCCAAACATCCCTTATCAACCATACGCCGAGCCTTCATATATGAGATAACCCTACGGGTAGAATGACCAGGAGTCCTTCTCCACTCAAGACGAGGTAAACCCGGTAAGGCTAAGGTCACAGTCTTGGCATAACAGTCCAAGATAGCGTGGTAAGGTAATAACCAGTCCATCCCCAATATGACATCAAAATCAACCATGTCCAACAGTAACAAATCTACTCGGGTCTCAAGACCCCCAATCACAACTACACAAGAACGATGAACACGATCTACCACAATAGAATCACTCACCGGTGTAGACACATAAACAAGAGCACTCAAAGAATCACTAGGCATGACCAGATACGGTGCAAAATAAGATGACACATAAGAGTATGTAGACCCTGGATCAAATAGCACTGAAGCATCCTTACTACAAACCAGAACAGTACCTATGATAACTGCATCGGAAGCCTCAGCCTCAGGCTTGGCTGGAAGAGCATAACATCAGGGCTAGGCCCCACCACTCTAAACTACATCTCTGGGACGGCCTGCTGTTGGCTGGCCTCCACCTCTAATACCTTTACCTCCACCTCTAGCACCTCTACCTCCACCCTAGCTGGCTGAGCGGTCTATGGAACACTCGGTGCCTGAACCATGGCACGGGAACCCTGATGTTGAGAGCTGCTCGATGCTCGAGGGCAAAATCTAGCAATATGACCCGTATCGCCACAAGTATATCAAGCCCTTGGCTCCTGAGACTGCTGACCCTGACGACCTGAATGACCACCCCATAAACTCTGGAGCGGCGGTGCACTGATAGGAGCTGGTGGTGCACTGTAGGACTACTGATCAGAATACTGCATATGAGAACCACGGCCACCTGAAGCACCATGAGAAACCTGAAGTGATGACTGAAAAGGCCTAGGAGGATGGCCTCTACCAAAAGAATCTCTGCCTCCAGACGAGACACTACTGAATCTGCATGAATGACGAGGCCTCTTGTCAGACCCCTGACCACTCCTCTGTGACAGAACCATCTCAACTCTCCTGGCCACATTGGCCGCCTCCTGAAAAGAAATCTCAATCCCTGTCTCCTTAGCCATCTGCAATCGAATAGGCTGAATGAGCCCCTCAATGAACCTCCTCACTCTCTCTCTCTAAGTGGGAAGTATAAGAAGAGCATGACGGGCCAAGTCAATAAATCTGGTCTCGTACTGAGTAATAGTCATAGAACCCTGCTGGAGATGCTCAAACTGCCTCCGATAGTTCTCCCTCTGAGTGATAGGAAGAAACTTCTCCAGAAATAGCTGAGAAAACTGATCCCAAGTCAAAGCTGGTGACCCAACTGGTCTAGCCAAACAATAATCCCTCCACCAAGTCTTATCGGATCCAGACAGTCGAAAAGCAGCGAAGTCGACCCCATTGGTCTCCACTATCCCCATGTTCCTGAGAACCTCATGACAACTGTCCAAATAATCTTGGGGATCCTCAGAAGATGTACCACCAGGAGTAGTAGTGAAGAGCTTGGTGAAACCTATCTAACCTCCACAAAGCCTCCGAAGACGTAGCTGATCCATCACCAGTCTGTGCGGCTGCTCAGCTGAAGAAGCGATATGTGACCTCGCCATTCGCGAAAGAACAAGAGTAGAGGTTTCAATTTAGCAGTGAGAGAAAAAAATCGCACGATAGGAAAGAATAGATGTGAAGTTTTTCCTAACTCTGTAGCCTCTGGGGATAAATACAGACGTCTCCGTACCGATCCCTCAGACTCTACTAAGCTTGTCCGTGAATTGTGAGACCTAAGTAACCTATAGCCCTGATACCAATTTGTCACGACCCGGATTTTCCACCCTCCGGAGTCATGATGGCGCCTACTAGTGAAAGCTAGGCAAGCCGACCATTTGTACTATTTACCTTTTTCCCATTTTAATCCTTTAACAATTAAGAGCCAACATTAAATAATCAGCGAATTTAATAAGCGAAAGACTGAAATGCAATATTTTAACAATGATGCCAATACCGATCCATAACATAAACTACCCAGAACTGGTGTCACAATTTCACAGACTGTCTAAGAATACTACAAATAAAGGTTTGAAAGATTAATACAACGCTTTCTCTGGAATACGTGAAAGAAATAGAATGAAAGGATAAAAGGAGACGCCAAGGCCTGCGGACGCCTGCAGGACTACCTCGGGTCTCCTGGTGAACTGGAAGCAGCAACCTCACTACGGTCCGAAAACTACAGTATCGGGATCTGCACAAAAGAGTGCAGAGTGTAGTATCAGCAGAACCGGCCCCATGTGCTGGTAAGTGCATGGCCTAACCCCGGCGAAGTAGTGACGAGGCTAAGACCAGACTACCAAATAAACCTATGCAGTTAAATAATATACAACGGAAAATAAAAGCAGGTATTCACAGTAAAGGTGGGAGGGGGAAAAAACATGCTGCGAGGAGTATCAGATAACAACAGAATACCAAAGAGGAATGTAGAGAAACCAAAATTTAATTGCTAACAAGATTAATAGAAACAAACACAGTATTCTAACAAGGATAAGAAAAACAAACACAATATTCACTTTCATCTCTTTCTTGTTGCAGGCGTGCAACCCGATCCCATTTCAAAAATCTTATTGCAGGCGTGCAACCCGATCCCATTTCATATATCACGTTGCAGGCGTACAATCCGATCCCATTTCATGTATCTCATTGCAGGCGTGCAACCCGCTCCCATTTCATATATTACCGTTGCAGCGTGCAACCCGCTCCCATTTCATATATTACCGTTGCAGCGTGCAACCCGCTCCCATTTCATATATCAACATCAATCACAAGGAATCCCGGCAAGGGCACAAGAGTACAACAACAATATCCCGGTAAGGGAGACAATATCGTAAACAATAACATCCCGGCAAGGGAACAAGAGTACAACAACAATATCCCGGCAAGGGAGACAATATCATAAACAATAACATCCTGGCAAGGGAACAAGAGTACAACACAACATCCCGGCAAGGGAACCAACAATGATAATCATCATATTAGGCATGAATAAACCACAACGGAGTCACAACAATTACAATACTAGACTCACGGGCATGCTTGACATCGACGTATAGATACTCGTCACCATGTCTATACGTCGTAATCCACAATTAACACATAGCAAATAAGACACAACTCCTAATCCCTCAAGCTAAGGTTAGACCAAACACTTACCTCAAACTTTCACGGCCAACTCAAGCCTCAAACACCGCTTTTCCTTTAGAATTCGCCTCCGAATTACTGGCATCTAGTCCAAATTAATTTATCAACATCAATAAATGCTAAAGAATTCATACTAAATTATAGGTTTTTCTATCATTTTCCCCAAAAAGTCAAAAATCGACCCTGGGCCCGCTTGGTCAAAACTCGAGGTTCGGACCAAAACCTGATCCCCCATTCACCTACGAGCCCAAATATGCAATTAGTTTCGAAATCCGACCCCAAAACGAGGTCTAAATCCCAATTAATCAAAAAGCCCTAACTCTACCCAAATTCCTAATTTCTAACATAAAAACCCTAGATTTTTGGATGAAGATTGATGAAATGCAATGGAAAATCGAAAGAAAAAGGTTTAGAATCATATACCAATGCTTTGGGGAAGAACTTGTTCTTTGAAGATCACCTCAATGCTCTCTAGTTTTGAAAATATGAAAATATGGACTCAATCCCGATTTTGCTACTGTTTTTAATTCACTGGACAGGCCTTCTTCGTGTTCGCGAAGGGCCTGTCGCGTTCGCGAAGGGTCAGGCCCAGTTGCCTTCGCATTCGCGTTTACTGGCTCGCGTTCGCGAAGGGCCTGTCGCGTTCGCGGGCCAGTGGCCGCGTTCGCGTAGAACAAAAATCCATTTCCCCCTGCCCCGGCCAAAAGGCCTTCGCGTTCGCGATAGCAGGTCCGCGTTCGCGAAGGGTAGCACCCCCAAGGCTTCGCGTTCGCGACCTGGTTCTCGCGTTCGCGTAGAAGGAATTGTCCTTCATCCTGACTTACCCTTCGCGTTCGCGTGAGTCCTTCCGCGAACGCGAAGAACAAAACTCCAGAATACCAGAAACTGAAAACCTGCGACTTTTCTAAGTGTAAAAACATCCCGAAACCTATACAAAACTGACCCCAGCCCTCGGGGCTCCAAACCAAACATGCATACTAGCTCAAAAACATCATATGGACTTACTCGTGCGATCAAATCGACAAGTTAACAGCTTTAACAACGAATTTAGCATCAAAATCAAAGAAAAATCTCAAGAACACTTAAGTTTCAAATTTTACAACCGAGGGTCCGATTCACGTCATTTCTAGTCCGTTTCTTACCAAATTTTACAGGCTCAATCTAAACGTCATATAAGACCTGTACCGGGCTCCGGAACCAAGATACGCGCTTGATACCATCAATTTCAAATACATTCAAATTTCCAAAAACTCTTAAAATTTCAATTAAATAATTTTCTTCAAAAATTCATTTCTCGGGCTTGGGACCTCGGAATTCAATTCCGGGCGTATGTCCAAGTCCCATATTTTCCTACGGACCCTCCGGGACCGTCAAATCACGGGTCCGGGTCCGTTTACCCAAAATATTGACCGAAGTCAACCTAAATTCATTTTAAAAGCAAAACTCATCATTTTTCACAGATTTTCACATAATGGCTTTCCGGATACACGTTCGGACTGCGCACGCAAATTTAGGTGAGACAAAAAGGAAATTTTAAGGCTTCGGAACACAAAATTTATTTTCAAAACAAGTGATGACCTTTTAGGTCATCCCACTTTGGCTTCCTTAATTTTCGTATGTGAACAATGGATTTGATGCTTCGCTGAAACTTGTTGGCCTTATATTATCATTAGTTTTGCTTTTAAGTTACCCTTTAATTTGAACTAATGACCACAACTTCTTTTTGGAATTTGGTTCACTCAGAATCTTTCTGGCCTCCATATCATTGGCTTTCTTAATCTTGATTTACCTTTGAGCTAATGACGATAATACCTTGGAATTTTTTGTTCTGACCTCAGATTCTTTTTGTTTTCTTTCAGTTTAATTCCTCAGCTGGTCCTTTCTTGATTATGTGAATATTAAAATCTTCAGCTGATCCTTTTTATAATGTGAATAATAATTACTTGTTTCACATCCTTTTTTCATATTTCTATCACTATTAATCCAGGTAGGAACTTTGAGTTGCTGCGGAAACAGTCGGCAATAGCAGGACAATGTTAGTAGTTTGAACATTTGGAAGTTTCTCATTATCTTTGCCTAAAGTTTAAAATGTTGTGTAATGTTTAATTTAATTTATTAGGTAGAATGGTTGATATGCAGACAAATATCAAACGAACCAACATTCTTGACTTGTTATAGAAGATTTTATAATTTATAACTCATGCCCCTTTTACAATTGAAGAGTCAGAAAAAACAACGTTGAGAACTAATGCGTGCATGCAGTAGTTCCCAAAGGAGACAAGACTAGGTGAATTTTTCCTATTTGGCTAAAATTTAGTAAACAATAATTCCTCGATACTTGTATTAGTATGAAGTAGCAAATAAACGATGGACTAATTATAGTACATGCAAATATTCTGGACATCCAATTACTGTACTTGTTATGTAGTTTCCGATACTTTTAAAATTTGGGATTTTTACATTCTTATACCACATATGAAACCTTATTACCCTCAATGTTTAAGGTTTGATTTAATTACAAACCCGCATACGAAATTACCAATCCTATACCATACTTAATTAAGGGTCTAATTAATGGGCTATTTTTACTCCTTAATTAAAGGTATCCATATCTAATTAATGGGCAGTTTTTACTCCTTAATTAAAGGTATCCATATATCTCACGTTTCTCTCTCCTTACCCCTCACCTCCTCACCCACGTTTTTACCCATACCCCACATTCTTTTTACCATTTTCCCTCTTCTGTAACCAAACAAAATTCTCTCTTTCTGGAAAATGATTTGTTTGAATTCCGTTTCGATGTCACCTGGTCGAAAGGTTGCAGGCATCACCATCGTGGCCATCAAGATTGCAGGCATCACCATCGTGGCCATCAAGTGTCATAAAACAGCATGGGCGATATGTTAGTGTCGATCCAATTAATGGAAAAAGACGTGATAATAAATCACTTCTAAACTTCTTCTCATATTTCTTGATTGGAATGTTATGAATTGCTATTTTGGCAGCTTTTATTTGTAGTTTTTTGTACAAATTTTGTAGATGAAGAGCCAATTGTAGAAATGTGACATCCACAATTAATCTGCAAATTGTCTGCAAAATTTTACAAAAACTACAAATTAACTATATTTAACCTACATTATAACTACAATCTGGAAACAATTTACACATGGAAGTTCTTCAAGTTGGAATTGGCCACAACTACATTTCTTGTTTTCTAGACACACAATGTACCGCTTCACACCATCCAACACAGTATGTATATGATCTGTTGAAGCCCTCACCTACATTTTCAGAACAAACACAAAGAAAAAAAATTTACAATATAAAAAATAGTATCTACAATATATCTACATTTTATCTACAATTTATCTACAAATTAACTACAAACTATAAGTAAACTACAATTTGCCTACAATTTATCTATAATCTGGAGACACTGTATATTAAAATATTTTTTTCCTGCACCATATAAAGAAATTGTAGTCAAATTGTAGATATATGTAGTAAATTTGTAGATAATATCATAAAACTAAGAAGACCTATTGCTGTTATTTTTTTCTTCTTATTTTTGTTGTTCTTTACAAGCTTTAAGTTATTGTCATTGACTTCATTTTGATCTTAGCCTTGAAGATATTGAAGGGGTTGATCAGTTGCGGTGGGAGGATCAGTAGAAGATAAGGGTATATGTAGAGGGTGGTGGATCAGGATCCTCAAACACCCCTAATCCTGCTGCAACGGAACTTGGTATTGAAGTCTCTCAAACCTCCCGTGATAGAAGAAACGACGAAGAACAGATTTTTTCAACTTTGAGTTGTTGAAACAAGAAAATTTGAATTGTTCGTTCTTTTTTTTTTCGAGAATTTGAATTGTAGTTCTGGAGAAAAATACGCAGATGAGAAATCTCCTTTCCCTTTTTAAAAATTGAATTTAATGTAGAATCAATTAACACCAAGATTCTCTCCTTAATTTTAGGGAATATTCTGCCCTTTTAATGCCTAATAGTCGAATAGTACAAAATTTGTAGGCAAAACGTGGACTGGGAAGGTAATTAACAAACAATGCACATTTTTTATAATAAGGTTTCATATATGGTATAGTTAGGAAAAAATCCCTTTAAATTTTATATGAAGTAAGCTAATCATATTTCATTTTCAGTAAAAAATTATTAAGATTGATCTTTAGTCACTGCAATTGAAGATTAAATTTATTGCGGAGGTTCATGTCTGAGAATTTAAAAGCTAGAGGTCAATGTAGAAAACTTGAAAATTATGTAAGGCTTTTTTTGCAAAAGGAAAAAGGAATAGAATGTTGGTATTAACAAAAATGTAGAATAGTTTTTGGGCTTTAGTCCACGACTCACGAGACATGGTCTGAGGCCCATATTTTTCACTGTATGTGTCATAGTAGCGCAAAACCCATTATGACCTTCTTTCCTCATTTTTTTTTAATAATAATAATAATGTCAAATCAAAAAGATTTTAATGAAATTTTTGAAGATTGAAGTTAGCCGTAGAGTTGGTATCTTACAGAAACAGATGCCTTAATTATCACCTATCTTCTCTTACATTTCTCTTCAGACAAGCCTCTTCCACCACTAAAAGAAATTATTATTAAAAGAAACTAGTATTAGTACCCGCGCGTTGCGTGATCAGTATTAGAAATATTAATTATTTTAATTATAATACATTTTTTTAGTATATTATATCATCTTGCCTTAATAAATTTCAATTGGCATCTTAATTACTTCACAATACAATATTTCATTAACTAAACTATATGAAATTAAAGATAAATGAATTATATAGTCATCGTATAATATTTTTGTTTCTTATTTTTCTTTATTATAATTTTTATTATTTAACTTTAATTTATTAATATGATAATTTATTAGCTTGTAACTTGGCTTAATATCATTTTCACTATTACTTCTCAAAATAATATTTTTAAATTTTATTTTATTGTTAACAATTATTCAGTTTTCAAAATTTATCAATAATATATGTATTTTTTACTTAATTTATTTTATTTTTCTAAATTAATTCAATGTTGAAATATCCTCATATTATCTCTATTTTATTTTTGTACAGTTTTCTAATATAATATAATAATTAAATTTTTGTTTTAAATTTTACATATTATCGAAATAGTATCATATATTAATAAAATTTTAATTTTTTTAAAAATAAACAGAAAAGTAATTTTACTATTTTATCATATATTATTGATATTTTTAATAATTGCTATTTTGCATTATTTTATATAAGCAAATGAACTTTGTTTTATCTCAACTTAAATATTTCTATTTATAAATTCGAAATCAAATTATTTTCTTTGTCAAGAAAATATTTGGCAGTTTTTATAAATATAAACTACCATATTAGGAAGAAACTACTTCTAAATTTGAATTGATAGTTTTTTTTTTGTTTTCTACATTTTATTTTTATTTTAAAATAATTTCAAATCTCTAAGTTTTAAACCCAAAGAAAGTAACTAATTATTAACAATACATAATGCATAATTTAAATTTTTAAAAATTAAATTCAAAAAGAAATTAATTATTACCTGACCTAACTAACTTTGTCCTAAATTGTCATATGACCTATTGTGAAGCTGTTTACATAATCGAGATAATATATAAATAAAATTATAATTTTGAATTTTTTTAAAATATAAACAGAAAAGTAATTTTACTATTTTGTCATATATTTATTGATATTATTAATAATTGCTATTTTGTATTATTTTCATAAGTAAATGAACTTTTCTTTTATCTCAACTCAGATATTTCTATCTGTAAATTCGAAATCAAATTATTTTCTTTATCAAAAAATATTTGGCGGTTTTTTTTAGATATAAACTTACCATATTAGGAAGCAACTGCTACGAAATTTGAATTGACATTTTTTTATTTTCTTCTTTTTATTTTTTATTTTACAATAGTTTCAAAACTCAAATTCGTAAACTCAAAGAAAGTAACTAATTATTAAAAATACATAATGGATAATTTAATTTTTTTTAAACTTAAATAAAAAAATAATTACCTAACCTAACTAACTTTGTCCTAAATTGCCATGTAGCCTATTGTGATATTGTTTAGATATTCGAAATACTATCAAATTTAAATCAATAGTGATTTTGATTTTTTTTTAAATTAAAAGATAAGTAATATTACTATTTCTCCATAAATTTACTGATCTATTTTTAATACTTGCTATTTTTGTATTATTTTTCATCAGCAAATGAACTTTTCTTTTATCTCAACTCAAGCGCTTTTATCTATAAGTTCGAAATCAAATTATTTTTTATTAAAAAAATATTTGGCAGTTTTGTATAGATATAAACTATCATATCTATAGAAAAAAAAAGCTACCATATTTATAGATATAGATATAAATACATAGATTAGATTTATCTAAGATCTATTTCATTCAACTATTTTCATTAATTCCTAGTATTAGCACCTGCGCGAATGCGCGAACACTAATCATGCCAAATATTTGAGTTATTTGAATTATATGTAAATAATCTTAAAATTTAAAATTTCTCCATAAATATCGATAATCATTGAATATTAATTAAGAAACCTACATGAAAAAGATTAACCGTTTCTCAAATCTCCTAGTTATAATTCTATTTTTCTTTTTGGATATAATTCTTGCCGGTGTCATTGGATCCTAAAAATAGTGAGGAAGCAAAATAATAACACATACTTATGGCAAAAGGATCAAAGGTTGAGACTATGAAGAACACTTTGGATACGACTTGACTCTTTTACTACTACTTGAACTCTTATTTGTTGTGTTGATATCTTTCAAAAATATTTATATTTTAAAATTTCAGTTTCTAAAACTTTATTTGTCAATAACAATTATTTTTATAATAATAAAAGTTAAAATATTGTCCTTAATTCAAAACTCATTTTAGTCGGCTATCTAAAAATAAAAAAAATAAAAAATTATATTAGCTAGTGAATTTTTTCCCCCAGTATGACTCCATTTTGATATTTGACATTAACCATGTTAAGTATCTGAGTTATTTGAATTATATGTAAATAACCTTACAATTTAAACCTTCTAGATAATTATAGATAATCGTTAGATATTAATTAAGAAACACTACATGAAAAAAGACTAACATTTTTTCAAATCTCGTGTTGATAATTTTATTTTTGCACAATTTTCATTGGCGTCATTGGAACCTAAAAATTACACAAAGCGAAATAATAACTCGTATTTATGGCAAAGCACAAAGGTTGACACAATATGAAAGATTCTTTGGTTACGACGCGACTCTTTTACTATGACTTGAACTTTTATTTTGTATGTTATTATTTTAAAAAAAAGGTATTTCTATTTTGAAATTTCAATTTCTAAAACTTTATATATTTTCAATAATGATTATCTTTATAATGATGCAAGTGAAGATATTATCCTTAGTTTAAAATTCATTTTAATTGGCTATCTAAAAATTTAAATGATTCTTTAGCCGGTGAAATTTTATTTCAGCATGATTCCATTTTGAGTTTATCGGTATCTCTAGCCACAGATTTTGAGTTTTGAACATTGAATATATATATATATATATATATATATATATATATATATATATATATATATATATATATATATATATATATATATATAGAGAGAGAGAGAGAGAGAGAGAGAGAGAGAAGAGAGATTTTAAAGTTTACTTTTTGGTACACTCGAAAATCGCTATAGGAACTATCAATTAGAAACCAATATCCCTCTTGTTGAATTCGAGGGAAAAAACCTTTCACATAATTAATCTAATGTTTCAAACTTATTATTCTTCAACGAAAAAAATATTATACCCTTGCAATGTTGGCTTGAAAAGGTTTCAGCTTATATGTCATGCCCCGAATTTTCCACCGTCGGGACCGTGATAACGCCTAACATTGTACTCGCTAGGCAAGCCAACGTTATAAATTATTTCGTCTTTTCCTTTTATCTTTTAACAATTTACAAGTTAGCATAAGTAAATCAGCGGAATAAAAATGAAAGGACAGAATTTAATAAGTTATCTTAACACAACTGCAAAACCATGATAAAACTCCACCTAGAACTGGTGTCACACTTTCACGGACCATCTACGAATACTACACATAATAGTTTGAACAAAGAAGTACACATCTGTTTCGGAAATAAATAAAACAGAAAAGAAAGACAGGATAGAAGGGGACGCCAAGGCCTGCGGACGCCTGCAGCACTACCTCGGGTCTCCACTAGTCTGAAGGCAGCAACCTCGAACTACGGTCTGTACGGTCCCCAGCACTGGGATCTGCACAAAAGTGCAGAGTGTAGCATCAGTACAACCGACCCCATGTACTGGTAAGTGCCGAGCCTAACCTCGACGAAGTAGTGACGAGGCTACTGCGAGGCATTTATATATATATATATATATATATATATATATATATATATATATATATATATATATACTACAACAGTTTATAATAAACAGAAAAGAAGTACAGAGTGAAAAGTAACCGGAACTTGCATTAAAAGAACACAGGACCGAACCAGTCTACTAGTATTCAGCTATAACCAATCCTTAGGAAATTTCAACACCTCAATAATAATTTCAACAGAAATAAATGCCAAAAACAATAANGGAGGGGCTCCTACAGCCCAAGCGCTATATTGCTGCGCATACAACCCGATCCGTACTAAGTATTGCTGCGCGTGCAGCCCGATCCGCAACATATATAATATCCTCACGTTGGGTTCTCAACCCCTCTCAGTCATCTACCTCACAGCCTCTCGGGCACAATAATATAAGGTAGGGATCTCCGCCCCCATATTCTTCTCATTTAGGGTAGATTGATAAACCGGCTTAAATCATTTAAAACAGATAGAAACAATGACTGAGGATATGAATCTTTGACAAGTAAAGTGAGGAAAATCAATCAAAGTCCCCGAAGGGTTCAAATAGTTGGCACGAAGCCCAAATATGGCAATTAGCCCAAATCATGATGATAGACAACAAGTTTTAGCCAAATACGGCGTAAATTCATCAATCGGGACGGACCAAGTCACAATCCCCAACGGTGCTCTACCCCACGCTCGCTATCCGGCGTGCAAGTCACCTCAATATAGCACTACAATGTGCAAATCCGGGGTTTCAAACCCTCAGGACATCATTTAACATCATTACTCACCTCGAACCGGCTAAATCTCTAGCTCGCGACGCCTTTGCCTCTCGAATCGGCCTCCACGTGCGTCGAATCTAACCCAAAATCAGAACGAATACGTCACAATATGCTAAGGGAACAAAGCCCAAGCGAAAACAATCAAAAAATATCAAAAATCCCAAAATTATCAAAACCCGAGCCCCGGTCTCACTTCTTGAAACTCAAAAATTTTTATATCATTAGATTCCTCATCTCCCCACGAGTTCATACATATAAAAATCACAAGAATCGGAGTCCAATTGACCCCTCAAATTCCCAATTTAAACTCTCTTAGACTCAAGCCCTAAACCTCCATTTTTAGTCCATTAATTCCTAAATTTCAGTCTCAATCCGTGAAATACTACCATAGAAGTGTGTTTTAGGTCCAAAATCCTTACCTTATCGAAGTTCACTTGAAATCTCTCTTCAAAATCGCCCAAACACTCTAAGTCCGAAGTCAAAATGAATGAACCCTTCAAAAATCGCGGAGAAGAAACATATATACATTCTGCCCAGGGGTTTTCGCATCTGCGGCCCCTTTTTCCGCAACTGCGGTACCGCATTTGCGGTCCAACCAACCGCTCCTGCGGTTTCTCATTTAAATCAAAAAGTCGCTTCTGCGACAGGATTTCCGCATCTGCGGCTTCGCAGATGCGGCCCCATTGACCGCTTCTGCGGAAACTGCTCCTCAGGCCAAACTTCGTTTCTGCGGCCTTCCTCTCGCACGTGCGGTACCGCACCTGCCGTTCCCAAGCTGCAGGTGCGAAAATACCAGAAGCAACATATAATCTGCAATTGCACAAGTCCAAACTCTTCCCGTTAGCCATCCGAATTCACCTCGAGGCCCCCGGGACCTCACCCAAAAGCACCAACATGACTCAATACCTTATTCAAACTTGATCCGATCATCAACACACCTCAAACAACATCAAACTACCCAAAATTCATCGAATTCAAGCCTATGTTTTCTAAAAAAATATCACGACCCAATTTCCCAAACCCGATCGTGATGGCGCCTCTCGTGAAGACAAGGCCAGCCAACAGAACAACAACGCCTCTTTTAACAGTTACTTAGTATGAATAAGTCTGAATCATAGATAATGAAATCATATTACGGAATAAACGTGATAAAACAGGGAACCCATCCCGACTCAGCCCGAAATCGGGGTGTCACAAGTCACGAGCATCTAGAAGGATTTTTGATACAACTACAAGGCCTGTAATACATAGAATAAAAACCTGGAATTAAAAGAAAGAAGTCCGTTGCCGCGAACGCTGGTGGTCACCTTGCTCAGCTACGATAGCCAATCCTCAACCAGCTCAAACCCGCTACCGGGTAAACCAATACCTGCATCTGCACGCGAGGTGCAGGGAATAAAGTGAGTACTCCAACTCAGTGAGTAATAAAGGTAAATAATAACTGAGCAGCAAGAAACCACGTAAAGCAAGCCATCATGCTATATAGAACAGTGTAACCCTTTGAGAAAAACAGTGAAACCGTGAAAATCTTTAGACATATCTGGACTCAGTTTAAAACCTCTTTTGAAAATATCTCTTTCCAACAGTTAAGCAAATGAATGCAAAACAGATAGTGCAAGTCAGCACAAAAGTCAGCCCCTCGAGCACATCACTCCATTAACAAATAACACCAGGGTATCAGGTAAGCAGTGCAAGAAGTAGCATAGAAGCCAATGAAATGCGAGTGCTGGAATGTCATGACAAATAATACAAATAGGAACAAATGCATGAGTGCAATGCAATGCATATGACGGGACACACCGGTACCCACTGCGGCGTGCAGCCTGAGCCATCCATATATTTAACGTCGACGGCGCTCACTAGGGGTGTGTACAGACTCCGGAGGGGCTCCTACAGCCCAAGCGCAAATAATCAAGCCATCTCGTGGCAACAACCAGGCCCTCGGCCTCAATATCAATACAATACCGCTGCGGCGCGCAGCCCGAGCCATCCATATTTCCAGAAATCACAATAACACTGCTGCGGCGCGCAGCCCGATCCTTGATCAGTCCAGAAATGCACATAAGCCACTTGGGCAATATTAAAATAATAGTTCTCAGCTCAAAACGTCAATAAAATATTGTTTAAGTTTTCAAATCTTAGAAAAATGGCTGAGTTTGCAAAACAGTATTAAAACCCTGGACCCAGATCAAGTAATATGCAAATTAATGCGAAAACAGTGATATCAATCCCTGAAGGATTCACATAGTTGGCACGAAGCCCAAACATGGCAATCAGCCCACATTATGATGATAACAAGTAGTTTCAGTCAAATAAGTAGTAATTTCATCAATCGGGACGGACCAAGTCACAATCCCCAACGGTGCTCTACCCCACGCTCGCTATCCGGCGTGCAAGTCACCTCAATACAGCACTATGATGTGCAAATCCGGGGTTTCAAACCCTCAGACTATCATTTACAATCATTACTCACCTCGAACCGGTGAAATTTCTAGCTCACGCCGCCTTTGCCCTCAAATCGGCCACCACGCGTGCCGAATCTATCCAAAATCAGAGCGAATACATCACAATATGCTAAGGGAACAATACCCAATCGAAAAATAGCAACAATCTCGAAACTAGCAAAACCCCGAGCCCCGGGCCACTCTCGAAAACTATAAACTTACATCAATGGATTCCCACTCTCGCCGCGAGTTCATACATACCAACGAACTCC
>NW_017673558.1:51462-74670 GCF_001879085.1 Nicotiana attenuata
ACGCAATGAACAGCCTGACGAACCCTTCGCGAACGCGGCCTAGACCCTCGCGAACGCGTAGCTTCCAGAACCCAGCCCTTCGCGAACGCGAGCTTCCCTACGCGAACGCGAAGGCCAAAATACCTGAAATTGCTGGACTGATTTTTCTGCAATTTCTCAACTCCAAAAATGGTCCGATTGACCACCCGAAACTCACCCGAGGTCCCCGGGACCTCAACCAAAAGCACCAACACATCCTAAAACCTCATTCAAACATGTTCCAATCATCAAAACACCTCAAACAACACCAAAACCATCAAATTACATCGGATTCAAGCCTAAGTTCTTCTAAAACTTCCGAAACACGCATTCGATCAAAAACCCAACCAAACGACGTCCGAATGACCTGAAATTTTGCACACACATCACAAATCACATAACGAAGCTACAGCAACTCTCGGAATTCCATTCCGACCCTCGAATCAAAATCTCACCCATCAACCGGAATTCGCCAAAATACTAACTTCGCCAATTCAAGCCTAATTCTACACCGGACCTCCAAAATCAATTCCGATCACACTCCTAAGTCAAAAATTATCCCCCGAAGCTAACCGAATTACCGGAAATTACATCCGAGCCCTCTAACTCAATAGTCAACATTCGGTTGACTTTTCCAACTTAAGCCTTCCTTAAAGAGACTAAGTGTCTCATTTCTTATCAGAACCAATCCAAATCAATTCTAACACACCACATACCGATAACGAAACATGAAGAAGCATAAAATGGGGAAAACGGAGCGGTAACACATGAGACGACGGGTCGGGTCGTCACAAAAAACTTCCAAAATACGTTTTTGATCAAAAACCCAACCAAACCACGTCCGAATGACCTGAAATTTTGCACACACATCCCAAATGACATAACGAAGCTACAGCAACTCTCGGAATTTCATTCCAACCCTCGGATCAAAATCTCACCTATCAACCGGAATTCGCCAAAATACTAACTTCGCCAATTCAAGCCTAATTCTACACCGGACCTCCAAAACCAATTCCGACCACACTCCTAAGTCATAAATCACCTCCCGAAGCTAACCGAATCATTGGAACTCACATACGAGCCCTATAACTCATAAGTCAACATCCGGTTGACTTTTCCAACGTAAACCTTCTTAAAAGAGACTATGTGTCTCGTTTCTTACCAATTCTACTCCAAACGCAAACCAAAACAACTCGACCACATAAAACACGGATAACGAAGCATAAAGAAGCAGAAATGGGGGAAACTGAGAGATAACTCATGAGACGATTGGCCGGTTCGTCACATTCATTTTTGGAATAGTTGAGGTTGGCGACCAAGTTGGAGACTATAGCTCCAACTCAGGTGAAATAATGAAACAAGATGTGTTCGATTATACAAAAATTTTATTTACTTCTGAAAAGGATTTTACTAGACAATGTATTTATGTCGTTTACACATTGTAGAAAAAGTATCCTATTAAGGACAATGATGTACATAGATGGCTTTTTCTTATGGTGTTTTTCTTCTCATGTAAAAAATTATTTTTTTGGTAACTTCCATTACATCAGTGTGAAGGTTGTTAGGTGCTAGATGAGTTCTCGCATGAATCGTTCGGAGTACCAGATTTCATTTGCAGAGTGGCATTTGCTGTCCAAAGCTTTTTGTTTCAAGCATTTTGATATGAACTCAATTTGATGTCACTGATGAACAGTGGTAGTGTAATAGCCAACCAAAGGAATTTTTACCTCCTATAGCAAAGGTTAACACCTTATTTATTTTAAATAAATTGTATTCTATAGATACCTTTTAATGTTTATAGTAAAATATCTAATTTTGGTTACCTTCTACCTCTAAGCCACAAAATACGCTATTCAGTTACACTATTTTCTTTCTCTCTCTACTTTGATACATGCCATTCTCTTGCCCCATTCCCTGAAAACACGATGCGCATTCTCAAAATTCCTCTCACCCACATCACCTACCATTAGTCAAAAAACCCACGCACTCTCCTCTCTCCTCTCTCCTCTCTCCTCTCTCTCTAGGGCGACAATCTCATCTGCTACAGCTGGACAAACAACTGCCTTTGCAGTTTGGAACTCAAGGATAATGCCTTATTCGATGGCTTGCAAGAAGACATATTATGATTAGATTCGACAGATATGATGACTATGTTCTTGCAGCGGCTAAATTTATTAACTACATAATTTGGATGGGAAAGAAAATAAGTTTAGGTTATTTCCATGGACTATTGGATTTAACCCTAAAGAAGAGACTTCAAGAGCCTTTGTTTGGATCTCGTTTCCGAATCTGCCTTTGTTTGGATCTCTTCAAAATATACGAGGATTCAATTTGTTGAGGATAAAACTGGGAAGGTTATCGAGCATGTCCAGAAATTCAATTGGGGCTGAGCAACTTGGTTTTCTGTTAATATATTTCAATATATTTTCAATGCATTTCATTGTATTCATTGTCTATTTCTTCATTGTAATTCAATATATCTCGTTGTATTTTCATGTATTTCATTGTATTCATTGTCTATTTTTTCATTGTAATTCAATGTATCTCGTTGTATTCCATGTATTTCATTGTATTCACTGTCTATTTTTTCATTGTATTTTAATGTATCTCGCTGTATTCTATGTATTTCATGGTATTCACTGTCTCTGTATATGCCATGAATGTATTCATATATTTTTTTAATTAATATAATTTATGTATTCAGATGTATTATATAATTTCTCTGAAGATTGCTATATTTTTGGGGTATTGTTTCGGTTGAGAATCTTTTTTATAACTGGAAATACAAAATTTGTGTGTTGTAATTGAGTTTGCTGAGTTATATTAGGAGTCGATTATGTCAATTGATTCGCTTTCCGTAAAAACAGTGTAATCCCCTATTTCACGCCGTGAATACAGTCGAATACAATAATCTGTCCAGCTGTAATCCCATGTTTCACGCCATGAATACAGTCGAATACACTCAAATACAAAAAACTGTCTAGTTGTAATCCCCTGTTTCACGCCTAGAAATGCTACTGTATTCATGAATACAATAGCTTAAACACATTAAATTCATCCTATAACAACAGAAAACATATCTACAATCCGTAATATAGCAAATGGTATCTATAGATAGCAAATTACCACTAAAAGATAGTGCTTTATAAAAATTTCTCAAAATTTAATCATCGTAGTGTTAAGCTCGTGCTTTAGCACGGGCCCAACACTAAAATGATTATATTTTTAGTTCATCAGTGACATAAAATTGAAAATTCATACCAAAATGCTTGAAAAAGAGCTTAGAGGCTGTCGATGAAGCATTAAATTCCTCTAGCACAGCAACAACCTTCACACTGATGCAATGAAAGTTACTAGAAAGCCATGATTTGTCACATGTGAAAAATAGATGTCATAACAAAGAGACCTCTATGTGCATTATTGTGCTTAATAGGATACTTTTATCTACGATATGTGTAGAAGACATAAATACATTGTCTGGTAGAGCCTTTTCCAAATATTGTAAACATAATACCCAAAAAAATATATAAAATATTTGTATCTTCAAACATATCTTGATTCATCATTTCACATGAGTTGGAGCTACTGTCCTCAGCTTAGTAGCCAACCTTAACTATTCCAAAAACCACAGTAGATATAGGCTTTTTCTAGTGCCTTCGCCTTCAAAGTTAAGTTAAACACCAATCAACTGAAAAGTTCAAATTGAAAAGAGTGCAAGATAGAAATTAGCGAGTTACAAAGTAAATCAATTTTACCTAAGAGAAAAATAACAAATAGATCCTCATATATTTAATTGCACACATTCAAACAGCTCCAAATAGAAAGAGAAATAGAAATTAGAAAGTGTGGCAGCATCTCAGTAAGTTTGGTTAGTGATTCAGGTGAACGAAACAACCGTTGTTTAATGCATTATTGCAACTGTCATAGCACCTATTTGAGATCTCTTCTTCAATATTTCTCAATGAAGAGGCAGTCACAACGCTTCAAACTTCATTTTTTCCAAGAGTAACTACAAAACTAACTTTAAGCAACCAAGTAACAGACTAGAGCTTAGAACTTCATTTCTCAAAGTACATGTAACTTCCAATATCAAAAGGTATAAATGCAGAGGTTTTTAGGATGCTATGCAAATTGAAATTATCTCAATTCATTGTTAAACCTCTTGAAGCTTATGAAGTACTCGATAAATTGAAGATGTTGTTCTTAAAGTGCTCAAGTGCAAGGATAATTAGACCTCTTAACTCACTTATTTGGAGTTCAAAGGCTTATTTGTTATGTGTCGTCTTCCGGACTAAAGCCTATTCTGAGCCTCTTATCCTGAAATATTTGAAATTATGTCTAGGGATAAGTTATATACATGAATATTTGGTTTTGAATTTTAAGGTTGAGGAACTCTTAAGTAGTTTTAGTGGATATGGAAAAAAAATAACAATGTAGAAACAGAAACATACCATCTTCTTCACATGATAAGGAAGCTCTCAATCATTTTTTACATTTGTTTGAATATTACAAATACTCATCTGACTTTGTTCTTTCCTATTTGAAGGTAATATAGCACTAATCATACAACAAATGCAGTTGTATCACATTTACTTTGGGCTAATACTTTATTAACAATACCAAGGATCTCTTACGCATAACTATTGTATCTTAGCGTTAGTAAGGCATTTCATTACCTAATCTTTAGTATTTAGTTGTATCTGCTATTGAATCTTAAGTATGACCTTGCACTTCCTTAAGTTTAGTTATCTTCCTACGTTATGCGTGCAACCAAGTTTCAGGTATCACACACACAAAACTTCCTGGAATGCTTATGCTCGGCTTTAGTATATGGATTTGTGTTAACTAATTTATTTTTAAATTTATTTCAGGCATTATTAGGTATCATTCATGGCTCCCTTTGGTGTCACATATATAATGGAACACCTAAACCATCATATAAGTTGTATAGGGTGTTGTTCAAAGTTAGTGGCGAGGCTCGTGAAGGAAATCACCCATAAAGCATTGACCCCAATGCAAGAAGAGGAATTGCAGGTAGATGAATGTCATTTTAAAAAAATATATCTACATGCCCACCGTATCCTAGATCACACATAAAGCATTGACCCCAATGCAAGAAGAGGAATTGAAGGTAGATGAATATCATTTTAGAAACTTTATCTACATGCCCACCGTATCCTTCCCGAGATTAAACTTATTATGCTTATTCATATATAGTTCAGACATAGTTGGTATTCTGTTTCTAAGAAGATAGCTTCTGGAAGACAGCCTCATAGCTTAAGGAAAGAGCTCAGAATGAATCTAGCTGGTCTTGAGGTATTATGTTATTCTATTTTCGAGTGCACAAGTTAGTGACTTCTATTATGAACATAGAAATGTGTATGCATCAAGTAAACTCTAAAGAGAGGAATTATTAATTGATGAATTGCTAATATAAGTTGTAGGAGATTTACATCTTTAAGATGTAGATTTTCAGAAACTATTTAGTAAAACTCTCCATGGTTGTGCTTCTAATGACTATTGGTTAAAAGAAGTTAGACTATTCTATTTACTTGACATTAGTGAAAAGTGACTCACTTGACCTTATAATCAGTTATTCTATTTTATTTTATGTGCATTCTCATACTGCTTTATTTATAATTTCAAGATGCTGCTTATGGATACTGTACTATCAAAATTCAATCTGTAATTTTAAGCATTACATACATGGTTAAGAATTAGAGAATAATTCTTTGGATGGCTCAAATAGCAAAACACATGTTTTGTTACATCACAATAAGGCTTTACGACTAATTTGTTTATCGATAAATTTCAGTTGCAGTACTATCTCTAAGAGGTAAGAAATGGTATTTTTCGGAGTAGAAAGATTTTCTTTGGATTTATCGTTGAGTGTCCCTTATCTAAAATTGGGGTCATTTTGTGATTTTTTTCATTCAAGAATATTTAGATGCTTTTGCACTTTGCTACTTAAAGTGATCCATAGTAATTACATGCTGAATTATTTTTTCTTCATTAGGTATTTTCATTTTGTCTACACAACTATTTTTTAGGGACTCGGATGTCATTAGCTTCGCCCTATAGTCCGGGAAGTGACGCATTGATTTATCCAGCAAGAGCTTAATTTGGTTGAAAAGAGGAAAATAAAGTTATTTGTTGGACTGAAGTTTCATGCCAAATAGCCAAGGTTGGTATCACGGAAGATGATACCAGAAGTGATACAATTGCCACTGCTTGGATTCAAATTCAAGAGGAATGATGCAGTTTGGAAAAAAAAAGATTTGTTCTTAGAGTTTTATAAACCTAGCTAACCATTTATTTTCCTTTTCTTTTATGTGATAGATTAAGTTATTCACAGAGATGCAATGATCTGAAGTGTCTAAAGTTTGCGCGTAATTTGTGAATATGCCTAAGCCTTTCGTTTTGTTGGGCTCATTTCTAACAAAACTTCCCACCTCTTGCTTTTATAAAAAAAAGAATGTAGGAGATGAAATTCCGATTACATTACTGCAGGCCAAAATTTTATTTGAAAAAGCAAGCCGTGCTCTTAGGCCTGTGCAGAGCACGGGCATGCCTATCTATTAACTTAATTAAATGACCTAGTTACTACTATATATAAATGTGAAAGGAGGGACGAACACAGCTATTTTAAATTGTACATTCTGCATTATATGTGTATAAACTTTTAAATTGACAAATATAGCTGCTCTCTTTTGAACTCAATTGCTATAGAAACACGTGTACTCTACGTCTCCAGCACAGATATCTTCATCAGTTTATCAAGAGTTCTCCAAGATAAAGAACTGGCAGGTTGGATTATATTCGGATTCCACTAGATCTCTTCAATGAAAAATTTTGTCTCCTCCTACTCAAAATTTTCAGCTATAAAACTATTTTCTCTTTTAATCATTCATCCTCTGTTTTATCTTTTCTGCTCCAGCTGCGTTTGGCCTTGGCTTCTAGATTCATTTCAAAATTTCTCTATTTTTCCGGTTTGTATGTAAAGTTCTGCTTAGTTTTGTTGTGCTAAGTGCTTTTTTCTTGATGATCATATGAACATTTGATTCTATTTTATTTAGAGATGATTGATTTAGAATCTTGATTATGTGATTTACAATCTTTATTTTGCCTCTGATTTTATATTTGTGTTTATGTTTTATTGGTTTCAGTTAAGTGTGTCTGATTCTGGTAATAAGTTTTCCCTCTTTCGCCATGTTTCCTTTATGGATTCTTTCTGTGGTTATTTTTTAAAATTTCTCTTTGAGTTCAGTAACCTAACTGCTCCGACATCGGCTACAGGAAATTGCCATTGGAGGAAAAATAAACTAACAAGGGAAGAGCTTTAATGCAACCAATATGTTTGATGAAATTCTAATGTATTTAATAAAATTCTCCAATAAAAGAAAGATAGCTTCAGCAAGTCGGTTGACCACTTCTCTGCAATCAATCAAGCTTTTTATCACTGGACACTGATACAACTTGATTTCTACCACTTGTTGCACTTTGAAACCCCATTTTGTTTTTCCTTTATGTGATTTCATTGTTTTTCATTTTATATCCTCAGCTTGTTTTAACAAATTTTTACTCAATTTAGATTTGTTTCTTTCATATATGTTTTTTTATTTATCAAGATATGAGACAAATTGTTTGCATGCTTACAGGGAGAGAAAGTATGAACTCGAGGGAGATTCTAGAGCAGCAGAATAAATATTGGTCGTAATGGAAAAAAGAGAAAGGGACAGTGTGACGACCCGACCCATTGTCACGTGAGTTACCGCCCCGTTTTCTCCATATTATGTTTCTCTATGCTTCATTATCGGTATTTGAGGTAATCGAGTTGGATTGGTTTGGTTTTGGTAGGAAATGAGACATTTAGTCTCTTTAAGGAAAGCTTGTTTTGGAAAAGTCAACCGGAAGTTGACTAGTTAGTTAGAGGGCTCGGATGTGATTTCCGGTGATTCGGTTAGCTTCGGGGGATGATCCGTGACTTAGGAGCGTGATCGGAATTGGTTTTGGAGGATCGGTGTAGAATTAGGCTTGAATTGGCGAAATTAGTATTTTGGCAAATTCCGGTTGGTAGGTGGAATTTTGATCCGAGGGTCGGAATGGAATTCCGAGAGTTGCAGTAGCTCCATCAGGTGATTTTGGATGTGCGCGCAAAATTTCAGGTTATTCGGAGATGTTTTGGTCAGGTTTTAGATAGAATGCGTATTGCGGGAGTTTTGAAGAAACTTAGGCTTGAATTCGATGTGATTTAATGGTTTTAGCGTTGTTTGACGTGTTTTGAGGATTGGAACAAGTTTGAATAATGTTTAAGATGTGTTGGTAACTTTGGTTGAGGTCCCGGGGGCCTCGGGGTGATTTCGGGTGGCTAACGGAAGGAATTTGAAGTTGGAAAAATTGCAGATTTTTGGTTGCAGCAAGTGTTTCCGCATCTGCGGAAAAGAGATCGCAGATGCGGTCTCGCAGAAGCGAGCTAGGCCTCGCAGGAGCGGAAATAGGAGCCCAGATCAGGTTCCGCAGAAGCGGGACATTGGGTCGCTTAAGCGGTCCCGCAGATGCGAAGTTGGACCGCAGAAGCGAAAAGTCGCCTTAGGTGAAAGGTCCGCAGGAGCGGACGTTGACCGCATAAGCGGAAGGCGCAGAAGCGGGAATTAATCCGCAGAAGCGGAAATAACTAGCAGGTTAAGTGAGAACATCTTCTTCGCGAATTTTTGAAAGAGTAACATTTTGGACTCCGAACCTTGAGAGCTTTGAGGCGATTTTGAAGAGGGATTCGAGGGCTATTATCAGGTATGAACTCTTGGGCTTAGAGCTTGATTTTATGGTGTATAAACATGAATTTGGACTGAATAATCAAGAAATCAAAAGTCAAAAATGGTGGTTTAGGGCTTGAATTTAAGAAAGTTTAAAATGGGGATTTGAGGGGTCAAATGGATCCCGATTTTGATGATTACGATATGCATAGACTCGTGGCGAGACGAGGAATCCGATGATGTGAATTTTATAATTTTTCGAGAAGTGGGCCCGGGCTCGGGTTTTGCGAACTTCGTGATTTTCGATGTTTTTCGAGTCTTTTCGATTGGGTTATATCCTCTTAGCCTATTGTAATGTATTTCTTGTGGTCTTGATCAGATTTGACGCGCGAGGAGGGCAATTCGAGAGGAAAAGGCATAGCGAGCTAGACTTTGGGCCGGCTTGAGGTGAGTAATGGGTGTAAATGATGTACTGAGGGTTTGAGACCCCGGAATTTCACATCGTATCGCTATATTGAGGCGAGGAACGCGCTCTATGATGAGTGTGGGGCTGTTGGTTATTGGGGATTGTGACTTGGTCCGTCCCGGTGATGTTTTACTGTGTTTTTCTACTAGAACTTGTTGGAAATCATCATTTCTTGGATTTGACTGTTGTATTTGGGCTTCGTGCCGGTTATTTGAATCCTTCAGGGATTGATTTCACTGATTTGCATACTTTGCACATTGTTTAACCTCATTCTAAGGTTTTCAGTACTATTTTGCAAACTCAGCCCCTTTTTTTTCTAAACTTGAAAACTCAAATGATATTTAAATGATATTTTGGGCTGTGAGTTACTGATTTAAAATGCCCGAGGGGCTTATATTGATTTCTGTATATATGGATGGCTCGGGCTGCACACCGCAGCAATATTATATTGATATTGAGGCTGAGGGCCTGGTTGGTGCCACGAGATGGCTTGATTATTTGCGCTTGGGCTGTAGGAGCCCCTCCAGAGTCTGTACACACCCCCAGTGAGCGCCGTCGACGTTAAATATATGGTTGGCTCGGACTGCACGCCGCAGTGGGTACCTGAGTGTACCGGTATTTGCATTGCTACTACATTATGGCATTATTCCTTGCCTATTACCTGTCATGGTTCTTTCTGTACTATTACTTTGTTGACTTTTCGGTTTTACTGTTAAGATTTGGTACTGCCTGGTATAGTGGCCTTTGGTTTTTCAGTGATTTCTTATCTTCAGTTGTTATTTATGCTTATTACTCACTGAGTCGGAGTACTCACTTTACTCCCTGCACTTTGTGTGCAGATTTAGGTGCATCACAGTCTNAAACGTCGCCGGTAGGTCTTAGTTATTAGTTATTTCGTGTAATAGTAGTGGAGTCGGCGTCGGGCTCGCACGCCGCAGCTAGTATTATATTGTATAGTTGACGGTCTGGAGGTCCGTGGTTCGGTCGACCACGAGATGGTCTTGTATTAGTTTGCGCTTGGGCTGTAGGACGCCCCTCCGGAGTCTGTACACACCCCAGTGAGCGCCGTCGACGTTAAATATATGGTTGGCTCGGACTGCACGCCGCAGTGGGTACCTGAGTGTACCGGTATTTGCATTGCATTACATTATGGCATTATTCCTTACCTATTACCTGTCATGGTTCTTTCTGTACTATTACTTTGTTGACATGTCGGTTTTACTGTTAAGGTTTGGTACTGCCTAGTATAGTGGCCTTTGGTTTTTCAGTGATTTCTTATCTTCAGTTGTTATTTATGCGTATTACTCACTGAGTCGGAGTACTCACTTTACTCCATGCACTTTGTGCGCAGATTTAGGTGCATCACAATCTGAGGGAGGACCTGTTTAGCTGGCAGCATTTATCTGGGAGCATCGAGGTAGCTGCATGGCGTTCGCAGCCTTGATCCTTCCCTCCTATCCCTATCTTTCATTATTCCTTTTCTTAGACAGTCTTGTTATAGGATGACACTCTGTATTAGAGGCTCGTAATCGTGACACCGGATCCTGTTTTGGGTTGTGTTCTACTATTTTTATTGGTTTTCAGTATACTACTCTATGCTCATAGTAGATTGATACGATGGTTTAGTAATTTAGTATCTGTGCTCGAATTCCTGAATTTTCATAAGTTGAGATTTTGTTGTTGAATGGTCGGGCTTGCTTAACAATGTGTTGGGCGCCATCACGACCGGGGTTTGGGTCGTGACAAGTTGGTATCAGAGCCTAGGTTACTTGGTCTCGCGAATCACGAGCCGGTTCAGTAGAGTCTCGCGGATCGGTACGGAGACGTCTGTATTTATCCTCGAGAGGCTGCAGAACCTTTAGGAAAAAGACTCCATATTCTTGAAATTCCTGTCGTGCGACTTTGTTGATCCGAGAACTAAACTTCGGTATTCTATTCTCTCGCAGATGGCGAGAACCCGTGCTACCGGACGTGGCGGACGACCACCAGTACCACCCACTAGAGGCCGCGGTCGTGGTCGTGGTCGAGGCAGACCAGCGAGGGCAGCACCTGTAGATCCACCAGCTACCCCGGTTCAAGACCAGCCTCCAGTTGTAGATGCTCCAGCAGCACCTATACACGCACCAGCAGTGCCTATTGTGATTCCTGGCCTCCAGGAGGCTTTGGCTCAGATATTGTCCATTTGCACTGGCCTGGCTCAGGCAGTCTCAGCCACTACTGCAGCAGCTACCTCACAGACCGGGGGAGGTCATCAGACCCTCGCTGCTCGCACACCGGAGCAGGTTGCTCAGGGATTGCAGACACCAGGAGCAGCCCCAGCTCAGCCAGTTGCACCAGTTGCCCCAGTTACACCAGTTGCCCCAGTTGCACCAGTTGCACCAACTCCAGACTATGTGGTTCCAACTATGCCAGACGATGAGCAGCGTCGTCTTGAGAGGTTCGGTAGGCTCCAGCCTCCGATGTTCAGTGGTGTTGAGGGCGAGGATGCCCAGGGTTTTCTTGACAAGTGTCAGCGTATGCTTCGCACCGCAGGGGTCTTGGAGTCGAGTGGAGTGGCTTTTACTACTTTCTAGTTCTCAGGGGCTGCATTTACATGGTGGGAGGATTTGGAGAGGCGTAGGCCTGTTGGTGCAGCGCCCCTTACATGGCAGCAGTTCTCTACTCTCTTTCTGGAGAAGTACGTACCGCAGTGTCGCAGGGAAGAGCTGCGTCGTCAGTTCGAGTGGTTGACTCAGGGGGACATGTCTGTGACTCAGTATGAGATGAGGTTTTCTCAGCTAGCTCGTCATGCTACTTGGATGATTCCGACTGACTGGGAGAGGATTAGGAGGTTCGTGGATGCCTCGTTCGAGGAGGTAGTCGACATTGCTCGTGATATTGAGGCAATTCGCCGCAGGGAGTGTGAGGAGAGGGAGGCCAAGAGGCCTCGGAGTTCAGGCAGTTTCAGTGGTGCTCCGTCTAGGGGCCAGTTCCAGCGTGGTAGAGGTTGTTCCTTCAGGCCTCCTCAGTCAGCTCGCCCTTAGTATAGTGGGGCTTCTTCAGGCCGTGGTCATCAGGGATTCCAGCAGGGCCAGTCTTCACTTAGTGCCCTTCCTGCACAGAGCTCTTCTCCTGCCTCTTCAGCCCAGGGTTCTTCTGCAGTGAGGGGTTCCCTTCAGTCCCCTTCGCCAGCACCAGGCAGTTGCTACGAGTGCGGTGAGCTTGGTCATATGAAGAGGGATTGTCCTCGACGTCATGGTGGTCGGTTTCAGCAGAGGGATCAGCCCTCGTCTTCTACTCCATCTACTTCAGCACACTCCCAGTCAGATAGGGGTGGGGGCCAGGAAGCCAGGGGCCGCCCCAGGGGTGGAGGCCGATCTGGCGGTGGCTAGGCTCGATTCTATGCTCTTCCAGACAGGAGGGATGCCATTGCATCAGATGCTGTTATCACAGGTATTATCTCAGTCTGCCACAGGGATGCCTCTGTCTTGTTTGATCCCGGATCTACCTATTCCTATGTGTCTTCATATTTTGCTCATCACCTGGGTACGACCCGTGGGTGTCTTGCTTTACCTGTGCACGTATCTACCCCGGTGGGTGATACTATTGTTGTAGACCGTGTGTATCGGTCTTGTCTAGTGACTATTGGGGGTCTGGAGACCCGAGTTGATTTGTTGCTGTTGAGCATGGTAGATTTTGATGTTATTCTGGGTATGGATTGGCTATCTCCCTGCCATGCTATTATGGACTGTCATGCCAAGACAGTCACATTGGCCATACCCGGTGTTCCGAGGATTGAGTGGCGTGGCATGACTGACTATGTTCCTAGCAGGGTGATTTCTTTCCTAAAGGCCCAGCGGATGGTTAGGAAAGGTTGTCTATCATACTTGGTCTCCGTGAGAGATGTCGGAACTGAGACTCCTAGTCTTGATTCTGTGCCCGTTGTGAGGGACTTCCCTGATGTGTTTCCAGCAGACCTGCCGGGCATGCCACCGGACAGGGACATTGATTTTGGTATTGATCTGGTGCCGGGCACTCAGCCCATTTCTATTCCTCCGTATCGCATGGAAACCAGCAGAGTTGAAGGAACTAAAGGATCAACTTCAGGAGCTTCTGGATAAGGGGTTCATTCGTCCGAGTGTGTCACCGTGGGGTGCACCGGTCTTGTTTGTGAAGAAAAAGGATGGCATAATGAGAATGTGCATTGACTACAGGCAATTGAACAAGGTGACAGTGAAGAACAACTATCCCCTGCCCCGTATTGATGATTTGTTTGACCAGCTCCAGGGGGAGAGGGTATTCTCCAAGATTGACCTCCGCTTAGGCTATCACCAGCTGAAGATTAGGGATTCAGATATTATGAAGACTGCTTTCCGGACGAGATATGGGCACTATGAGTTTCTGGTTATGTCCTTTGGGTTGACTAATGCCCCGGCAGCATTCATACACTTGATGAACAGTGTATTTTGACCGTATCTGGATTCATTTGTGATCGTATTTATTGATGACATTCTGGTGTACTCGCGTAGCCAGGAGGAACACGCACATCATTTGAGAGTAGTATTACAGAGATTGAGGGAGGAGAAGCTTTATGCAAAGTTCTCCAAGTGTGAGTTCTGGCTTGGTTCTGTGGCTTTCCTGGGGCACGTGGTGTCCAGTGATGGTATCCAGGTTGATCCAAAGAAGATAGAGGCGGTACAGAGTTGGCCTAGACCGTCCTCAGCCACAGAGATTCGGAGTCCTCGGTTTGGCGGGTTATTATCGCCGGTTCGTCCAGGGTTTTTCATCTATTGCTTCGCCCTTGACCAAGTTGACGCAGAAGGGTGCACCATTTGTATGGTCAGACGAGTGCGAGGAGAGCTTTCAGAAGCTCAAGACAGCTTTGACCATAGCTCCAGTGTTGGTTCTGCCATCAGCTTCAGGTTCCTACACAGTGTATTGTGATGCCTCGAGAGTTGGGATCGGATGTGTGTTGATGCAGGAGGGTAGGGTTATTGCATATGCTTCTCGTCAGTTGAAGCCTCATGAGAAGAACTACCCTGTTCATGACCTAGAGTTGGCTGCTATAGTTCATGCGTTGAAGATTTGGAGGCACTACTTATATGGCGTATCTTGTGAGGTATATACTGATCATCGCAGCCTTCAGCATTTGTTCAAACAGAAGGATCTTAATTTGAGGCAGCGGAGGTGGCTTGAGTTACTCAAGGACTATGATATTACCATTTTGTATCACCCGGGGAAGGCCAATGTGGTGGCCGATGCTTTGAGTCGGAAGGCGGTCAGTATGGGTAGTTTGGCATACATTCCAGTTGGGGAGAGGCCCTTTGCAGTTGATGTCCAGGCTTTGGCCAATCGGATGGTGAGGTTAGATATTTCGGAGCCTAGTCGGGTGTTGGCTTGTATGGTTTCTCGGTCTTCCTTGTATGACCGCATCAGAGAGCGCCAGTATGATGACCCGCATTTGCTTGTCCTTAAGGACAGGGTCCAGCATGGTGATGCTAGAGATGTGTCTATTGGTGATGATGGCGTGTTGAGGATGCAGGGCCGGATTTGCGTGCCCAATATGGATGGGCTTCGGGAGTTGATATTAGAGGAGGCCCACAGCTCGCGGTATTCCATTCATCCGGGTGCCGCGAAGATGTATCAGGATTTGAGGCAGCACTACTGGTGGAGGAGAATGAAGAAGGATATTGTGAGTTATGTAGCTCGGTGTCTCAACTGTCAGCAGGTCAAATATGAGCATCAGAGGCCCGATGGTGTACTTCAGCGGATGGATATTCCAAAGTGGAAGTGGGAGAGGATTACTATGGACTTTGTGAGTGGTCTTCCTCGTACCTCGAGGAAGTTTGATTCGGTTTGGGTGATTGTGGATCGGCTGACCAAGTCCGCGCACTTCGTCCCGGTGTGTACTACCTATTCTTCAGAGCGGCTGGCAGAGATTTTCATCCGGGAGATTGTTCGGTTGCATGGGGTCCCAGTTTCTATCATCTCAGACAGGGGTACTCAGTTCACTTCCCAGTTTTGGAGGACTTTTCAGCGGGAGTTGGGTACACAGGTGGAGCTGAGCACAGCATTTCATCCTCAGACGGACGGGCAGTCCGAGCGTACCATTCAGATATTAGAGGACATGTTGCGTGCCTGTGCTATTGATTTTGGAGGTTCTTGGGCTGAGTTCTTGCCACTTGCAGAGTTTGCTTACAACAACAGCTATCAATCCAGTATTCAGATGGCGCCGTATGAGGCCTTATATGGGAGACGGTGTAGATCTCCGGTTGGTTGGTTTGAGCCTGGCGAGGCTAGACTATTGGGGACAGAGTTGGTCCAGGATGCCTTAGAGAAGGTGAAAGTGATCCAGAAGAGACTTCGCACAGCTCAGTCGCGTCAGAAGAGTTATGCGGACCGGAAGGTTCGAGATGTATCTTATATGGTGGGCGAGAAGGTCTTGTTGAAGGTTTCGCCCATGAAGGGCGTTATGAGGTTTGGGAAGAAAGGGAAGCTGAGTCCGCGGTTCATTGGGCCTTTTGAGGTACTTAGGAAGATTGGGGAGGTGGCCTATATGCTTGCTTTGCCACCCAGCTTGTCGGGGGTTCATCCGGTATTCCATGTTTCTATGCTTCGTAAGTATGTTGGGGACCCGTCTCATGTGTTAGACTTCAGCACGGTTCAGTTGGATGATGACTTGACCTACGATGTGGAGCCAGTGGCTATTTTGGGTCGTCAGGTTCGAAAGTTGAGATCAAAGGATATAGCTTCGGTGAAGGTGCAGTGGAGAGGTCGGCCCGTGGAGGAGGCTACCTGGGAGACCGAGCAGGAGATGCGGAGCAGATATCCTCACCTATTTGAGACTTCAGGTATGTTTCTTGACCCGCTCGAGGACGAGCGTTTGTTTTAGTTGGGGAGGATGTGACGACCCGGCCCGTCGTCACGTGAGTTACCGCCCCGTTTTCCCCATATTATGTTTCTCTATGCTTCATTATCGGTATTTGAGGTAATCGAGTTGGATTGGTTTGGTTTTGGTAGGAAATGAGACATTTAGTCTCTTTAAGGAAAGCTTGTTTTGGAAAAGTCAACCGGAAGTTGACTAGTTAGTTAGAGGGCTCGGATGTGATTTCCGGTGATTCGGTTAGCTTCGGGGGATGATCCGTGACTTAGGAGCGTGATCGGAATTGGTTTTGGAGGACCGGTGTAGAATTAGGCTTGAATTGGCGAAGTTAGTATTTTGGCAAATTCCGGTTGGTAGGTGGGATTTTGATCCGAGGGTCGGAATGGAATTCCGAGAGTTGCAGTAGCTCCGTCAGGTGATTTTGGATGTGTGCGCAAAATTTCAGGTTATTCGGAGATGTTTTGGTCGGGTTTTTGATCGAATGCGTATTGCGGGAGTTTTGAAGAAACATAGGCTTGAATTCGATGTGATTTAATGGTTTTAGCGTTGTTTGACGTGTTTTGAGGATTGGAACAAGTTTCAATAATGTTTTAAGATGTGTTGGTAACTTTGGTTGAGATCCCGGGGGCCTCGGGGTGATTTCGGGTGGCTAACGGAAGGAATTTGAAGTTGGAAAAAAATTGCATATTTTTGGTTGCAGCAGGTGTTTCCGCATCTGCGGAAAAGAGATCGCAGATGCGGTCTCGCAGAAGCGAGCTAGGCCTCGCAGGAGCGGAAATAGGAGCCCAGGTCAGGTTCCGTAGAAGCGGGACATTGGGTCGCTTAAGCGGTCCCGCAGATACGAAGTTGGACCGCAGAAGGGAAAAGTCGCCTTAGGTGAAAGGTCCGCAGGAGCGGACGTTGACCGCATAAGCGGAAGGCGCAAAAGCGGGAATTAATCCGCAGAAGCGGAAATAACTGGCAGGTTAAGTGAGAACATCTTCTTCGCGAATTTTTGAAAGAGTAACACTTTGGACTCCAAACCTTGAGAGCTTTGAGGTGATTTTTAAGAGGGATTCGAGGGCTATTATCAGGTATGAACTCTTGGGCTTAGAGCTTGATTTTATGGTGTATAAACATGAATTTGGACTGTATAATCAAGGAATCAAAGGTCAAAAATGGTGGTTTAGGGCTTGAATTTAAGAGAGTTTAAAATGGGGATTTGAGGGGTCAAATGGACCCGGATTTTGATGATTTTGATATGCATAGACTCGTGGCGAGACGAGGAATCCGATGATGGGTTTTGCCAACTTCATGATTTTCGATGTTTTTCGAGTCTTTTCGATTGGGTTATACCCCCTTAGCCTATTGTAATGTATTTCTTGTGGTCTTGATCAGATTTGACGCGCGAGGAGGGCAATTCGAGAGGAAAAGGCATAGCGAGCTAGACTTTGGGCCGGCTTGAGGTGAGTAATGGGTGTAAATGATGTACTGAGGGTTTGAGACCGCGGAATTTCACATCGTACCGCTATATTGAGGCGAGGCACGCGCTCTATGACGAGTGCGGGGCTGTTGGTTATTGGGGATTGTGACTTGGTCCGTCCCGGTGATGTTTTACTGTGTTTTTCTACTAGAACTTGTTGGAAATCATCGTTACTTGGATTTGACTGTTGTATTTGGGCTTCGTGCCGGTTATTTGAATCCTTCAGGGATTGATTTCACTGATTTGCATACTTTGCACATTGTTTAACCTCATTCTAAGGTTTTCAGTACTATTTTGCAAACTCAGCCCCTTTTTTTTCTAAATTTGAAAACTCAAATGATATTTAAATGATATTTTGGGCTGTGAGTTACTGATTTAAAATGCCCGAGGGGCTTATATTGATTTCTGTATATATGGATGGCTCGGGCTGCACGGCGCAGCAGTATTATATTGATATTGAGGCTGAGGGCCTGGTTGGTGCCACGAGATGGCTTGATTATTTGCGCTTGGGCTGTAGGAGCCCCTCCAGAGTCTGTACACACCCCCAGTGAGCGCCGTCGACGTTAAATATATGGTTGGCTCGGACTGCACGCCGCAGTGGGTACCTGAGTGTACCGGTATTTGCATTGCACTACATTATGGCATTATTCCTTGCCTATTACCTGTCATGGTTCTTTCTGTACTATTACTTTGTTGACTTTTCGGTTTTACTGTTAAGATTTGGTACTGCCTGGTATAGTGGCCTTTGGTTTTTCAGTGATTTCTTATCTTCAGTTGTTATTTATGCTTATTACTCACTGAGTCGGAGTACTCACTTTACTCCCTGCACTTTGTGTGCAGATTTAGGTGCATCACAGTCTGAGGGAGGACCTGTTTAGCTGGAAGCATTTCTCCGGGAGCATCGAGGTAGCTGCATGGCGTTCGCAGCCTTGTTCCTTCCCTCCTATCCCTATCTTTCATTATTCCGTTTCTTAGACAATCTTGTTATAGGATTCTGTATTAGAGGCTCGTAATCGTGACACCGGATCCTGTTTTGGGTTGTGTTCTAGTATTTTTATTGGTTTTCAGTATACTACTCCGTGCTCATAGTAGATTGATACGATGGTTTAGTAATTTAGTATTTGTGCTCGAATTCCTGAATTTTTATAAGTTGAGATTTTGTTGTTGAATGGTCGGGCTTGCTTAACAATGTGTTGGGCGCCATCACGATCGGGGTTTGGGTCGTGACACTCATCTATTCTACGCGGATGATCTTACCCTGATGTGCAACATTGATAACAACTCTCCAAACACTATTCTTTCTTGCCTCAACTACTTTTGCTCCCTTTCAGGACAAAAGATCAATAATACTAAATTAAAAATTTTAGTTTCCAAGAATTGCACTCCTGCTACCTCTAAATACCTAGCGGATCTGTTTGGTATTAAAATAAGTAGGACCTTTGGTAAATACTTGGGTTTCCCAATCACCAACACAAAACCAAAATCTTCAGACTATCAATTCATCTTGGATAATATGTCTAGAAGATTACCACTTGGAAAACTAATTTTCTAAGTATGGCAGGTAGAGTTACCCTAGCAAACTCCGTTCTTAATAGCATACGCAACCACATTATGCAATATAACTTCCTCCCCACCAAAATCCTCAAACACATAGACAAATTCAGAGAAACTTCATCTGGGGTACTACAAATACAAAAAAAAAAAGACTCCATCTAGTCAACTGGAATACTATCACTAAGGAAAAATGTAGAGGAGGCCTAGGAATTCATGCTGCTAAGGATAAAAATCTAGTGAATTTGGCAAGCCTCTCGTGGAGATTGATCCATGATATTCACAACCCCTGGGTGCAAACCCTATCCTCCATCTATGGCTCTAATAGAAACCCTAAAAACTCCTCCTTTATTTGGAAAAGTATTTTGATCGGATGGGGTCTTTGTAATAAGGGTATAAACTGGATCCCAAATTTTAAAAATATTAGGCAAGCGATCCAAGGTCCCATCACCTTTCAAGAGAGTAGCCTCTCCATAAAGGACATTTGGGCGGACAGTACTTGGAATTTTAGAAATTTGTCCTTTGAGTTACCCAAACCCTTGATCAACAGCATCCTCTCTATCACCCCTACGGAGAGTCCCCTTGACATTCCACTTGGACCCTAACTGGGAATGGCAAGTTCACGACAAGCTCCTGTTACAAAGCTATTTCGAATACAGACAACAATCTTCTTGACTTCAGTTGGGTATGGAAACTCAACTGTCCCAGTAAAATAAAATATTTTCTGTGGAAATGCCTCCATAATAAACTGCCTACTCGTGCCTATCTCAATTATATTGGTATTAATATAGACCCCATTTGCCCAACCTGTAAATTAGAAAATGAAACCAATGATCACATCTTCATCAGGTGCAAAATGGTACATGACATCTGGGCATTAACTCGTCTCAATAATGACCCCATTAGACATAAAGATAATTGGCTTATTACTATAAGGGATCTTAATTTTCCAACACTATCCCCCCTCCTCAAATGGTGTGAGATATTCCCCTTTATTATTTGGAATATCTGGATTAACAGAAATAAAAACAATATGGATAACACCACCCATTATGCCTCCCTCGGAAGAGCTATCAAGAATGCCACTGAATACAATCTACTAACACACAATGAAAAATTACGTGCACACTCGCATGCAATCAACATAAGGTGGCATAAACCTCTTAATGGCTATCTCAAGCTAAACTTTGATGGAGCTTTTCGTGAGAAGGAATACTTGGCAGGTCTAAGAGGAATCATCCGAGACAATAATGGCCACTGGATTCTGGGGTTTCAACACCAAAAACCAGCATCAACAGCCCTACACTCAGAGCTGGAAGCTCTCGAAGAGGGTCTCACATTAGCTTTGAATAAGAGACTATTTCCACTTGTGATAGAAACTGACTCAACAGAGGTTATTAAAGCTCTAAATGAGGATTATAAATCTCACTACATGACTATTTCCTCTTGCAGATGGTTAATGCACCAGCTGAAGGACCCACCAATCCAGCACAACTTTAGAGATGGAAACCAAGTTGCGCACAAGCTGGCAAAGGATGCTCTTACCAATCCAAAGACCCATGCTGTGTTAGATAGGCCTCCTCCTTTAGTTATAAATAAGCTTAATGCAGATAGGGATGGCCATGTTTATCTTACTAAGTCTTTAAGTACTAGTAGTTGTATTAACCTTGTCAACTTAGGCAATATCTGTGTTAGTAAGTCGTCCACTTGAGGATGATGTAACAAACTCTATTCCGTAGTATTAATATATTATCCTTGTTTTTGTCAAAAAAAAAAAAAAAATCATGAGCGCTTGAAACAACCAAAATATGCATTCAAATAAAACCTAGATTTCCTCAATGGTAAAAACATTATAACAAAAAGAAAAAAAACACGTACGAAATATATCAATTCACTGTATTATACAGTTTTATCAATCAGCAGTCTACAGTCTAACCCAAAACATAAAACGAGGCAATGAGACTTCATGTCCATTTACAATATTGAAATTAAGAAAGAGTCTTTTTTAAATCTTTTAAAAGTTCACAAAACCATTTGACATCTGATGGTAGCTAAACTCTGTGTAGTATTTCAGTCATCCATCAACATCAAGCGTTTTGAAACCATTCAAACCACAGTACGCCACTTTGATACATTATGTGGAGTTAACTAACCATGTTTTTTATTCTCTGACAGTGTATCATATAAAGAGGAGTCTGATTTTTAATTAATAATGGAGATGGTTTCAATAGGTTATCAAAAATAGAATTCTTTAGTTACTTAGGACCAAAACAAGATGCCATGTTTCTAACAAAACATATATCTACCAGTGTCAAAGGCATGACAGGAGATGAAGTTAGGACAATTGAAAAATTTAAAAGAGATAAGACTAAACTAAAGAATAGAGCACTTATGAAATTAAAATGGAGTCCAAAAACTAGGGATGGCAATTGGGGCAGGGCGGGGCAGTGATAACCTTAAATGGGGCGGGGCAGGGAAAGAATTTAATGGGGCAGGGCGGGGCGGGGCAGGGCAAATTATTATTTTTGAAAATTTTTAATAGGGTAGGGCAGGGCAGGGTACTGGACAGTAGGGAAAGCAATGATAGCAGTTTCATCTATTACTTTAATGGTAATACCAGTATCCTGTGCAGTATACTTATGATAACCTTTAATGTGCTTAAGTATACTTATGGTAATACCATTATGATTGGACAAGCTGTTGAGTTATATGATGTCTGGTCCCACAATTTTAAAAAATATAAAATTATCCATAATTAAAATAGATTAATTGTGAAAATTACAAGTAGAAGGATTAAATGAATTTTCTGAAACTTAAGAAAGAGAATAAACATTTTATGGAACATTATTATTTGCATCTTCCATTAGAAAGAGAGAAAAATAACTTTTTTGAAACATGTATCTTTCCAAAACTCTTAATGTGAAATGAACACAAATTACTTGACACAATACATCAATTATAGTAGTATTTTTTGCATTTTGAAAGTGTAAGCCAATTTACATTTCTGAATATTATAATTGTTAATACATAATAACTTTTGAACATTTTATTAGTCCGCTTCAAATTATTTTGAATTTATTTTAATATTTAATATTTTTAAAAGCGAACTAATAAGGACACTTCTCCATAATAGGGAAAAAAGCATTAATGCATAAACATAATATTACAAATTAGAAAAAAAAATACAAAAAAGCCTAAACGGGGCGGGGCGGGGCAGGGCGATGCGGGGCGGGGCGAGGCAGGGCAAAATTTGAAAAAATACTAAATAGGACAGGACAGGGCGAGTCAAAATATTAGCAGGTCAAGGCTTGCCCCGCCCCGCCCTAACCTGCCCTGCCCCATTTGACACCCCTACCAAAAACTAATGTATAATGAATGGAATTTTTTCAATTTGATTTGACGGAATAATGCCAAATGCCATCCGGATAGAGGGGTTCGGCTCTGCTCCAGTGACCTTTGCTCAAGGAAATCTCAATGGTTGTTTTGACTAGGGACACGTGTCCTTCTTAATTCCAAAGGTTAAGATTGTTTATGTTAATCTATATTAATGGCAATAACTGAAAAGATATTATAAAAACAAATTCTACTTTTAGTTACTGAGGGTGCGTTTGGTATAACAGAAAATATTTTCTTGTTTTACAAGTAGTAATCTTATTCATTTTCCGGTGTTTGATACGCAAATTAAGGAAAATGACTTCTCAAGAGTATTCATAAATAATTTAAATATAATAAACATGAAGCCATAAACTTTCAAACTAACAACCTTCCGGACCCACAAATTTCATAAACTTTCGAACCGCTAAACTTTCAAAACCGCGGAATTTCGAACCCGTAAACTTTATAATTTCTAAATCCGTAAACTTCCAAACACATAAACCTCCGAACTCATAATTTTGGAACTTGTAAAATTTTGAGCCTTTAAACCGATAAATAATAAAATTAAAACAGAAAAATATATTTAAATTTATTTTTCGGGGGGGGGTAGGGGGGGGTACCAGGGGTAGGGGGTGGGGGCAGTAAAACGAAAAAAGAACAGAAATTTAAATTACAAAAAAAACGTAAATTTTTTTTTAGTCCGGGGGGAGGGGGTATGGGG